>NC_080541.1:143508463-143808463 GCF_028640845.1 Ahaetulla prasina | reverse complement strand
GGAAAAATATAAAAACATGAATAGGAGCAGTTGTTCTTGTCTCCAGAGCCCATCCCTGAATGAGAATATGGTATATTTTTCAACATTGTATCTCAATTAGAAAGAAATACAGGAAAAGGAATCAAAAGAAGGTTGTGGGTTTTTTTTCTACAAAATACACATACATTGGTATTTTTTAAAAAAATAAAATTGAACAAGTTTCTATCTTTTTTTAAGTATTAAAAATCCATTATTTTGCCATGCGACCTCACTGATAAAATAGAAAGTTACATGCTGTTATCAAATATATATAATTACAAGGAAAGATACGAGGCCAAGGAGATGGAAAGCTTATTAACCAAGCCTTTTTCTTTGTTAAACTACCTCAGTGCCATGCTTTTATTAGTCATCTCCATTATTCAAGTAGTAAGAACACCTTGAAAGGTGAATTCCTTCAGTAATTGCTGTTCTCCTGCAAAAAAAAAAAGTCTGTACCATTAAAAGTCAGCATTTGCAGTTTAGATTTGCATCCTTTCTTGTATAGTAGCAACTGCTTTTAACTAGTTCTTCTTTTCACTGCTATTCCATACCTCATCATATTGAAATACTTTGACCTGATCACTTTCAGGAACTGAAAGCTCCACGAATGAAACTTTTCTGTTGTTTTTCTTTTCAGATGGGAGGCAGTGGAGAATTTCCCTATGATTCTTACACTTTTCATCAATAATAAATGCTCCAAATCGTTCATGAACCCACAGTCTTCATTTTGAAATGTGCTCTTTTCTTATTCCCTCCCAATGGATTATTTGGGGGGGGGGAGAATTTCAACGATGTGAGAACAATCTTGGAGGGAACAGGAACTCTTGCTAGGATTACCCCTGATGGTATGATCAAAAGAGAAGGATAAAGCTAAGGTTAATTCATAAATTAAGCCAGGATGAGATTCTGCATCATGAAGGAAGATAATCTGCCTATGTGAAGGAAGTTCAAAGTTAAATCCAGGAGAAGGCAATAACAAATCAAGAAAACTGTATGGATATAGCTGAAACATTTAGATAAATGGACATGAGACCATACAAAGAAATCAAATGGCGATGTATCCAAAAATAACGTGCACAATTATAATGTAATAAATAGCAGGGTCATGTCTAGCAGAATTAGTCTATATCCCCTGGAGATTAATATTATGTAAAATAAAGAGTGGCTGCGAATATTAAAGAACTGTACCGCAAATTGCAAAAGGGGCTAAATATAATATCTAGGAAGGAAGGAAGTGTACTAAAAAGTGACTTATATGCAAAAGATGGAGAAATACAGCTAGGTTTCAGTTGGGTGAACAAAATAAACCGAGAGACAGTTCAATAGAGTTTGTCAAAGAGATTGTTTCATCCATTGCTAACACCTATTTCATGCAGTATAAACACATAATCTAGATTTGGATAACATTGGAGTCAAATGTACTACATGACAGGAAACAGAAGATGGAAAAGGGCAAGCCAATCAGCCAAGATACTTTAATGTGCAGACTGTGGAAACAGAGTATGAATTATTAGTGTCAAATCTATTGGTTAAATTTAGAAAATTAAAGAAAGCAAGTGTGCCAACAAAATTTGACTTGGAGGGTATATAATCAAAACAGAAGATTGATGTAAGGAATGGATTCAGTATACTTAAGCAATGGGTGATAAACAAACAAACAGTCCTGGTGCCTTTCAGAAGATGTTATTTTGATCACCTGGGTAAAGCAAAGGATGAAAGCTTTGGACAACAACCACCACAAAAGATTTATAGGAAGCAGACACAGATTTTGAACCGCAAGGAAGAAAGGGCAAGGAAAGTGAATTTTTCCAAGTGTATTTATGGAACTATCTAATCTAAAGCAAATGCAGTGATAAGATGTATTGAAAATGCTTACAAACGGAATGAAAGAACGACCAAAATATTTAGGAGAATACATTTAGGAACCAACTTCACTAGAAAATGAGATTCGATAGACAGTAAACCAGCTGTTAACTAGGACAGCACCTGGAGTGAAATCTGATTCTCATGCTGATAAGGAGGCTAAATAGCCATTTTGTAAACAGTGTCCAGATGCAGGCCTCCTGCCTTCCAAAACAGACCAGCTTACTCCCAATTTTATTACACTAGGACAAGAAAGAGTACAAGAATCAAACTGCTTTGATTTGCCTGTCTTCCTCATTTGAAAAGGAAGTACTCTACAGAATGTTTGTGTTCCAGCTTTAACCTTTTTTCCCTAATAAATCTTCCTAATCTGAATTCAGGGAGAGTTTTTCTCTGGATCGATCATTTCCAGTTCTGATTGCTGCTACAAAGCCTGACAACCAGTTGCGGATGAAATATGCACTGAACTGTTTAACACTGCAGTAGAAGAAGCTGTTAAAATGCTTCCGACCTTGTGACAACAAGCTTGCGACAGAAGTGTGTGATCTGGACGTTGAAAAAGGTCAGTGTATATACCGATCCCAAACAAAAAGAAATGCTACAAAATGAGAAAAACTACAGAATGTTACATTAATACTTCCTATAGGGAACGGTTTTTTTCCAGGTCTTACAAATGGACACAAACAGAAAATGAGTTTTAGCTTAAAGCAGGCAGAGGGACACAAGATCAAATCTCTAGAACCGGGGCGTCAAACTCAATTTCATTGAGGGCCCCATCAGGGTTGCAGAGTGGGCGTGGCCAGGATGGGCATGGCCAGCTCAACGTCACTCATAACAGGGGCACCAGTGGTGGCCTGAGCACTCTGACAGAGAAAACGGTCTCCTGAGCTCCGTTTTTGGCTGCAACAGCCTCCTGCAACCCTCTGCCAGTGAAAACGGCGCTCGGGAGGGCCACGTGCGGCCCTCCTGAGCTCCATTTTCACTGGCAGAGGCACCGTGGGCCAGTCCGTTGCTGTTTCCAGGGCGACCCTGCAGGCCAGATCTAAGCACCCCATGGGCCGGATCCATCCCCCAGGCCTTGAGTTTGACACCACTGCATAAGATGGATATTAGAGAGACCAAGAGAATTGACAGGTTTCCCTTCACTTTACTGGCTATCTACAGAGGTGTCAGACTGGCAGCCCATAGGCTGGATGCGTCACGTGCAGGCCACACCCACCCCAGCTCCACGAAGGGAAAAACATCACAAAAAGTCACATTACGGCAGTGCTTCTCAATTATTTTCTGTCATGCCCCCCTAGGAAGAAGAAAACATTTTTCGCGCCCCCCTGCGCGACTGTAAACACGGGGCTTAGCTTGTTATGACAGTGTTTGCCGAGGTCAAACGCGCCCCCCTTTACGGAGCCTCGCGCCCCCCCTGGGGGGCCCGCCCCACTATTTGAGAAGCACTGCATTACGGCAACGTGACGCCACGCGTTTGACACCAGTGGGCTACCACAAGGCCTTGATTGCTCATATGGTGCAACATCTTACTAATCTAAATGCTCAGTTCTTCATGCTGGCTGAGGAATTCTGGGAGTTTGTTCAGACATCTTAAAATGCCAGGGCTGAGAAACACTGATTTAGAGAAACAGTGATTCATTTAGAGCAGGGGTGTGTAGCCTTTGGCAACTTTAAGACTTGTGGACATCAGGCTGGTTGGGGAATTATGGGAGTTGAAATCCACAAGTTGCCAAGATTGGATACTTCTTATTTAGAGAAGCCCAAGGATTCCTATTGTTCCCAAACCTGTTTAACTTATACGGTAAATATAAGCTTGGTAGAATTGGAAGACTAGACACTGGGAACAACAGAGGATGAAATATTGTACTAATATTTTGAGATACGCAGATGTTATTGCTTTCAAAGCCAAAATTTTAAAAAGACTTAGACATCTCACTATAAAAACATAAAGTGAAAAATCTGGATTGATCTTAAATAAGAACTTAGTGAACATACAATTGACAGGAAAGGAGATGATAATTTTATTTGGAGGCCTCAAGAACAGATAAAAATTGATAAAAACATTAAGGAGAGATTGATCCTACAGAAGATGACAAATTTAAACAAAATCACAAAGGATAAAAGTATTTCTGTGACAACAAAGTTCAGAAGAGCTAATGCATTTTTTTCCAGCAGGAATGAAAATAAATAAGAGAAGAAGATAGATACTTCTGAATTATGGATTTGACGAGGTTGCTAAGAATTCCATTGATTATAAGAATAACTGACCAGCTGGCCTTGAAACAAAAAAAAAATGGCTCTCTTGCAGTGATGATCAGCAAGCAAAAATTCACATACTTTTTTGCATGTGTTAAAAGTGGATCGTGGAGAAGAAAAAATTATTACACTCATAATTTTAAAAAGTGCTTAGAAGACTGAGAGAAATAGAAGAAAGGGAAAACGATGGATAATTTAGATAAACTGAATCAAAGAGATTATTTATTTATTTACTAAACACATTTTGAAACTGCATTATCACTAAATGTCCTGGAAAGGGCTGTAGATTCTTCTTTTAGTATAACAACTCAGAACTCAGTTGCAAATATTTTTATTTCAAAATTCAGTTTTTAAACCCATACAGTCATTTTCTGTCAGGCGCAAGGAACCGGAGCAAATTCATGAATAGGCCAAAGCAGTTTCTTTATTGTTAATCACCTATATTACAAGAATCTTCTCAGACTGCATGCATTCCCTTAGGAACCAGTAGATAAGACTTCATTAGTCTGGTCTGTGATGTGGCTTTCCATGGAGCAACTCCATGCTGGCACACCTCTATATTTCTTGCTTTCCTTTAGCTGGTGATTCCACCACATCTTCAAATTTAAATCAGGCTAAATGTGAAGTTAAATCCGGGCGGGTGGGGGGGGACCCACAATCCAATCCAGCCTCAGACATAGAAGCTGAATGGGCAATTTTAGATCCATCAATATTTATCAGTCCAACCTCACCCACAAGCCTATTATTATAAAAAATAAGATTGGAGAAAGGAATGTAAATTATACATTTCTGACTTCTTGAAAAAAGTGGGATATAAATTTAAAACTTCACCACCACCACCACCACCTATACATCGGTTAACAAAAGGAAAAACAAGTTGACATTTTACCTTCCCTCCTACTTATCTACTTGCATTTGCATGCTTTCAAACTGCTAAACTGACAGGACCTGGGGCAAGGATAAGAGCGTAGTAGGTCTCAAACCTGAGCTGCTGGCTTTCCAGCTGACAACCCCAGAATCTCAACCACTAAGCTACCGCGCCACCCCATAGGTATAGTGTACTTAAACTCATTGTATGGCACAGTTCAGTTCTTCGGGCTTTTTATTAGGCATCCTGGATGAATATGTGCTTCTAAGAATTTTGCACCCTGAAACCCAGCAGGGAACTTATAATTGTATATTCATCTGAACATAAAAGAAAGTATAGTCATTTGAACACACATCATTCAGTTGTCCTTGTATTTGTAAGCATATTCAGCTCAATACATTTATAAAGCCCTTATCGATCGTAGCCAAAGATCTACAGAGGCAAAGACCTAACCCTAATCCTAACCTTTATGCCTCAGAAAGTTGGGCATGGAACTTGTATATGCACTTTTAGCCTACCCTCATTGGTACTAGTGAAATACTTGCAGTGCACTTATAAACTGGTACCAACACCTTGAGTTAAAGCCAGATCAGGAAACTGACTTACAGGAACTCTGTCCTATTGATACAGGCTATATAAGAACAGACTCTTGCAAACCTGATTGTGTCAGCCACAAGTGACCAGAATGAATAAGCAAAGCAATTTCTTTATTGATGGTAACCTAGTTACAAGAATCTGATCAGACTGACTGTATTCCCATGTGAACAGTGAAGTGCTTCACTAGTCCATCCTATATTGCTTCCTCCCCCCCAGAGCAGCTCCATAATGCCACGCCTCTTAATTCTCCCCTCTTTTTAGCTGGTGATCGTACTTTATCTCCCTTCACTCTGATATTCTAGTGAACCGCAGAGATGCCTACCTTCTGAATGCTATCTCATTTCCAAATCCTGCAGGTGAATACACCAGGATGAGCAAACAGGCTTCTGGGCCTGGGACGATCCTTCCAATACTCTATTGATGTATTTAACTATCTATCGACCTGCCTATCTATTTATCTGCAACTAGTCCCATATTGCAGTAGAGAAAGGAAAGCTTCTCCCATGACTCCATGCTGCTATACAAGCCTATTCTATCAAAGGCAGTTTGTCTGTCTGTCTGTTCCCTGTTATTCACATATATTATTCACATTTATTTATTCTATATTGACCAGTTTGAAAACGTGGTCTATTACTCTTTATTTTTTAAAGTACAATATAATAATGGTTTTTTTTAACCATTTATGAGTTAAATGATAGCTGATCTTTAAAAGATGAAAAATATGTAAGCTAAGCATGCGCATATATATATATATATATATATAGGTTTTTGGTTGTTCGGGTTTTCTCCCGTGTAAAATTGGAAGTGTCTTGGCGACGTTTCGACGAAGTCTCATTCGTCATCTTCAGGCTTCAGCTTCGTGCTTCTGGGAGCAATGTGTGATCGCAGCTGTTTCTTCCTTTTAACTGCTAGTGGGGGTTTGAACTGATTGGGTGGGAGCTTGGCTGTGCTCTGATTGGATGGGGGTTTTTCTGTGCTCTGATTGGCTGGGGGTGTGTCCTGTGTTGGTGGGGGCTTGGTTGTGCTCAGTCTAATCTGTGCTGCAGGGGGATTTGAGCTGGTGAGCTGCACTGCTGCTGTTTGGCTTCGTGTTCGTGGTCGTGCTACATCTTCGTAGTGGGTGTCAGTCTGCTGCATGTATGGATTGGAGGGGTTTGAAGTGGCTAATGTTGCAGCTGCGGTCTGGCTTCTGGTCCTTGGTCGTGCTTCCTGATCAGTGTGGGTTTGGGTGTGCTTTCTGGGTGGATGTGTGGTGGTGACATCCTGTGTGGACCTCGTGAGTGTGGGTCTGGTGTCATTCCTCGTGTTAGGGACACGTTTGTCAATAAGGGCAGGTTTCCAAATGGCTGGTAGGCGGAGGTATCATCTCGTTTGTTCATGCTGTGTGGGCGTTTTCTATCTCGATGGCTTCTCTGATTATTCTGTTGTTAAAGTGTTCAGTTTTGGCGATAGTTCTGGTCTTTTAAAGTCAATATCGTGTCCTGTGACTTTAAAGTGTTGGACCAGGGAAGAAGTTGGTTCCTCTTTTTGAATGAGTTCTTGTGTTCTTCAATCGTGCACTTATTCTTCTGTTGGTTTGTCAATGTATGTGGTGGGGCAGGCGGTGCATGGGATTTCATATACTCCTTGATTTTCTAACTCAATTTTGTCTTTGGGGTTTCTTAGGATGGTGGATATTTTTGGTTTGTGCAGAATGCTGTCTTGATGTTATGTTTGTGGAGGATCTTGCTGATTCTGTCTGTGGTGCCTTTTATATATGGGAGGAGGGCTGTGCCATTTTCTTGCTCTCTGTCTTGGGTTTTAGTGGGGGTTCTTTTGGATTAGTTTGGTAATCTTATTTCTCTGGAATCCATTGGATGTTAGTACGTTTGTGAGTGTGTAGTTCGGTTTTAGGTGTTGTTCGTCAGCTAAGCATTTTGTTCTAGAGATGAGTGTCTTGGCTACGGAGTTGATCTGTGCTGGGTGGTGGTGTGAGAGTGCATGCAGATAGCGGTTTGTGTGTGTTTTCTTCTGGTAGATGGTGTGTCCTAGGGAGCCATTGGGTTTCTTGTAGACTAAGACATCTAGGAAGGAAGTTGGTTGTTAACTTCTGTTTCCATGGTGAACTGTATTTTGGGGTGTAGGCTATTGAGGTGTGTGAGGAAGTTTTCAAGTTTTTCTTTCCCGTGTGGCCAGATTATGAAGGTGTCGTCTACGTATCTGAGCCAGAGTTTGGGTTTGTGATCAGATTTTTCTAGTGCTTGGGTTTCAAAGTGTTCCATGTAGAGGTTGGCAATGACAGGTGAGAGGGTGATCCCATGGGTGCGCCTTCTATTTGTTTGTATTTTGTCCGTTATAGATGAAGTATGTGTTGGATAGGCAGTGGTTGGTCAGATCTAGTATGTGCTTGGGGGTTATATTTGTTTTGGATAGCTGTCAAGGCTTCTTTGATTGGCACTTGGGTGAAGAGGATATGACATCAAAGCTCACGAGTAGGTCGCTGGGCTGTAAGTTTTGTTTCTTTATGATCTCTATGAACTGGAATGAGTTTTTACATGTGAGGCGATGGATTCTGCATAGGGCTGTAGTTGTTTGGCGAGAAATTTGGCTAGGTTTTGTAGAGGTGAGCCTATGGAGCTGACTATGGGTCTGAGTGGGGGTTCCTTCTTTGTGTATCTTGGGAGGCCGAGAGCTTAGGGCATCTGGATGATTTCTCTGGGAATGATTCTTTGTTGGATTTCTTCGCTGATGGGGAGGCTTTTATTTTGGATCTAGTGGTTTTCTAGGTAGGTGGTGGGGTCTGTTTTAGGGGCTTGTATGCAGGGTCTTGGAGTAGGTTGGTTAATTTGGTTTGGTAGTCAGATGTGTTCATAACCACCGTGGCGTTGCCCTTGTCTGCTGGTAGGATTATTATGCTGGTATCTTTTTTCAGGTTAAGTAGTGCTGTCTGTTCCTCTTGGGTAAGTTGCTTTTGGGTGGCTTGCTGCTGCAGAGGATGTTGGTGATTTCGAGTCTGATTTTGTTAGCGTCATCGGGGTTGATTTTGGTCAGGCTGGTTTCAACTCCGCATATAATGGTCTCAGTGGGGATGTATTTGGGAGTGACTGCAAAGTTGAATCCTTTGGAAAGGACATCGGTTTCAGCTTTGGTGAGGATCCTATCTGAGATGTTATGCACTGTTTGTTTCATGTGTTGCTGTGAGGGTGGAGGGGTTTGTTTCTGGCGTTCTTGTAGTCTTGAGTTTGTTGGTGTGCGTGTCTGTCTTGAGGGTGGTCTGTGTTTCGCCTCCAGACGGCAAGTTGTTTTGGATTTGTCCCAAAGTGCCGGGTGCATCTTGTTGCTGAGTTTGAGGTGAAGTGTGAGGAGATCTTTGTTGATTTGATCTAGGAGGAATCTTTTGTGTGAAGTTCATTTCTGATTAAGGCCAATTCTGTTCTTTTTAGGATCGTTTGGTGGCTGCAGAGTTGGAGTGGAATTTCAATTGGAAGCATTTGGGGATTAAATTTTCATCGCGGCAGTTTCGTAGGAATGCGAGGTCACATAAAATGGAAGCTCTTTGGACTTCTAGTTTTTCATAGGTCCTGGTCAGATGGTGGATTTCCTCCCCGTAGAGGTGCAATATTTGTTTTCTGAGGTTTTCACGGGTGTTTGTATATAGGTCTTTGGTTGTTCGGGTTTTCTCCCGTGTAAAATTGGAAGTGTCTTGGCGACGTTTCGACGAAGTCTCATTCGTCATCTTCAGGCTTCAGCTTCGTGCTTCTGGGAGCAATGTGGCAGCTGTTTCTTCCTTTTAACTGCTAGTGGGGGTTTGAACTGATTGGGTGGGAGCTTGGCTGTGCTCTGATTGGATGGGGTTTTTTCTGTGCTCTGATTGGCTGGGGGTGTGTCCTGTGTTGGTGGGGGCTTGGTTGTGCTCAGTCTAATCTGTGCTGCAGGGGGATTTGAGCTGGTGAGCTGCACTGCTGCTGTTTGGCTTCGTGTTCGTGGTCGTGCTACATCTTCGTAGTGGGTGTCAGTCTGCTGCATGTATGGATTGGAGGGGTTTGAAGTGGCTAATGTTGCAGCTGCGGTCTGGCTTCTGGTCCTTGGTCGTGCTTCCTGATCAGTGTGGGTTTGGGTGTGCTTTCTGGGTGGATGTGTGGTGGTGACATCCTGTGTGGACCTCGTGAGTGTGGGTCTGGTGTCATTCCTCGTGTTAGGGACACGTTTGTCAATAAGGGCAGGTTTCCAAATGGCTGGTAGGCGGAGGTATCATCTCGTTTGTTCATGCTGTGTGGGCGTTTTCTATCTCGATGGCTTCTCTGATTATTCTGTTGTTAAAGTGTTCAGTTTTGGCGATAGTTCTGGTCTTTTAAAGTCAATATCGTGTCCTGTGACTTTAAAGTGTTGGACCAGGGAAGAAGTTAGTTCCTCTTTTTGAATGAGTTCTTGTGTTCTTCAATCGTGCACTTATTCTTCTGTTGGTTTGTCCAATGTATGTGGTGGGGCAGGCGGTGCATGGGATTTCATATACTCCTTGATTTTCTAACTCAATTTTGTCTTTGGGGTTTCTTAGGATGGTGGATATTTTTGGTTTGTGCAGAATGCTGTCTTGATGTTATGTTTGTGGAGGATCTTGCTGATTCTGTCTGTGGTGCCTTTTATATATGGGAGGAGGGCTGTGCCATTTTCTTGCTCTCTGTCTTGGGTTTTAGTGGGGGTTCTTTTGGATTAGTTTGGTAATCTTATTTCTCTGGAATCCATTGGATGTTAGTACGTTTGTGAGAGTGTGTAGTTCGGTTTTAGGTGTTGTTCGTCAGCTAAGCATTTTGTTCTAGAGATGAGTGTCTTGGCTACGGAGTTGATCTGTGCTGGGTGGTGGTGTGAGTGCATGCAGATAGCGGTTTGTGTGTGTTTTCTTCTGGTAGATGGTGTGTCCTAGGGAGCCATTGGGTTTCTTGTAGACTAAGACATCTAGGAAGGAAGTTGGTTGTTAACTTCTGTTTCCATGGTGAACTGTATTTTGGGGTGTAGGCTATTGAGGTGTGTGAGGAAGTTTTCAAGTTTTCTTTCCCGTGTGGCCAGATTATGAAGGTGTCGCTCACGATCTGAGCCAGAGTTTGGGTTTGTGATCAGATTTTTCTAGTGCTTGGGTTTCAAAGTGTTCCATGTAGAGGTTGGCAATGACAGGTGAGAGGGTGATCCCATGGGTGCGCCTTCTATTTGTTTGTATTTTGTCCGTTATAGATGAAGTATGTGTTGGATAGGCAGTGGTTGGTCAGATCTAGTATGTGCTTGGGGGTTATATTTGTTTTGGATAGCTGTCAAGGCTTCTTTGATTGGCACTTGGGTGAAGAGGATATGACATCAAAGCTCACGAGTAGGTCGCTGGGCTGTAAGTTTTGTTTCTTTATGATCTCTATGAACTGGAATGAGTTTTTACGTGTGAGCGATGGATTCTGCATAGGGCTGTAGTTGTTTGGCGAAATTTGGCTAGGTTTTGTAGAGGTGAGCCTATGGAGCTGACTATGGGTCTGAGTGGGGGTTCCTTCTTTGTGTATCTTGGGAGGCCGTAGAGCTTAGGGCATCTGGATGATTTCTCTCTGGGAATGATTCTTTGTTGGATTTCTTCGCTGATGGGGAGGCTTTTATTTTGGATCTAGTGGTTTTCTAGGTAGGTGGTGGGGTCTGTTTTTAGGGGCTTGTATGCAGGGTCTTGGAGTAGGTTGGTTAATTTGGTTTGGTAGGCGGAGGTATCATCTCGTTTGTTCATGCTGTGTGGGCGTTTATCTCGATGGCTTCTCTGATTATTCTGTTGTTAAAGTGTTCAGTTTTGGCGATAGTTCTGGTCTTTTAAAGTCAATATCGTGTCCTGTGACTTTAAAGTGTTGGACCAGGAAGAAGTTGGTTCCTCTTTTTGAATGAGTTCTTGTGTTCTTCAATGTGCACTTATTCTTCTGTTGGTTTGTCCAATGTATGTGGTGGGGCAGGCGGTGCATGGGATTTCATATACTCCTTGATTTTCTAACTCAATTTTGTCTTTGGGGTTTCTTAGGATGGTGGATATTTTTGGTTTGTGCAGAATGCTGTCTTGATGTTATGTTTGTGGAGGATCTTGCTGATTCTGTCTGTGGTGCCTTTTATATATGGGAGGAGGGCTGTGCCATTTTCTTGCTCTCTGTCTTGGGTTTTTGTGGGTGTTTGTATATAGGTCTTGGTTATTCGGGTTTTCTCCCGTAAAATTGAAGTGTCTTGGCGACGCTTCAACGAAGTCTCATTCGTCATCTTCAGGCTTCAGCTTGCTTCTGGGAGCAATGTGATTGCAGCTGTTTCTTCCTTTAACTGCTAGTGGGGTTTGAACTGATTGGGTGGGAGCTTGGCTGTGCTCTGATTGGATGGGGTTGTGCTCTGATTGGCTGGGGTGTGTCCTGTGTTGGTGGGGGCTTGGTTGTGCTCAGTCTAATCTGTGCTGCAGGGGATTTGAGCTGGTGAGCTGCACTGCTGTTGTTTGGCTTCGTGGTCGTGGTGCTACATCTTCATAGTGGGTGTCAGTCTGCTGCATGTATGGATTGGAGGGGTTTGAAATGGTTAATGTTGCAGCTGCGGTCTGGCTTCTGGTCCTTGGTCGTGCTTCATGATCAGTGTGGGTTTGGGTCTGCTTTCTGGGTGGATGTGTGGTGGTGACATCCTGTGTGGACCTCGTGAGTGTGGGTCTGGTGTCATTCCTCGTTAGGGACACGTTTGTCAATAAGGCAGGTTTCCAAATGGCTGGTAGGCGGAGGTATCATCTTGTTTGTTCATGCTGTGGGCGTTTTCTATCTCGATGGCTTCTCTGATTATTCTGTTGTTAAAGTGTTCAGTTTTGGCAATAGTTCTGGTCTTTTAAAGTCAATATCATGTCCTGTGACTTTAAAGTGTTGGACCAGGAAGAAGTTGGTTCCTCTTTTTGAATGAGTTCTTGTGTTCTTCAATCGTGCACTTATTCTTCTGTTGGTTTGTCCAATGTATGTGGTGGGCATGGTACATGGATTTCATATACTCCTTGATTTTCTAACTCAATTTTGTCTTTGGGGTTTCTTAGGATGGTGGATATTTTTGGTTTGTGCAGAATGCTGTCTTGATGTTATGTTTGTGGAGGATCTTGCTGATTCTGTCTGTGGTGCCTTTATATATGGGAGGAGGGCTGTGCCGCTTTTCTTGTTCTCTGTCTTGGATTTTAGTGGGGGTTCTTTTGGATTAGTTTGGTAATCTTATTTCTCTGGAATCCATTGGATGTTAGTACGTTAGTGAGAGTGTGTAGTTCAGTTTTAGGTGTTGTTCATCAGCTAAGCATTTTGTTCTAGAGATGAGTGTCTTGGCTGGAGTTGATCTGTGCTGGGTGGTGGTGAGAGTGCATGCAGATAGCGGTTTGTGTGTTTTCTTCTGGTAGATGGTGTGTCCTAGGGAGCCATTGGGTTTCCTGTAGACTAAGACATCTAGGAAGGGAAGTTGGTTGTTAACTTCTGTTTCCATGGTGAACTGTATTTTGGGGTGTAGGCTATTGAGGTGTGTGAGGAAGTTGTCAAGTTTTTCTTTCCCGTGCGGCCAGATTATGAAGGTGTCGTCTACGTATCTGAGCCAGAGTTTGGGTTTGTGATCAGATTTTTCTAGAGCTTGGGTTTCAAAGTGTTCCATGTAGAGGTTGGCAATGACAGGTGAGAGGGGTGATCCCATGGGTGCTCCTTCTATTTGTTTGTATTTGTGTCCGTTATAGATGAAATATGTGTTGGATAGGCAGTGGTTGGTCAGATCTAGGATGTGCTTGGGGGGATTATATTTGTTTGGATTGCTGTCAAGGCTTCTTTGATTGGCACTTGGGTGAAGAGGGATATGACATCAAAGCTCACGAGTAGGTCGCTGGGCTGTAAGTTTTGTTTCTTTATGATCTCTATGAACTGGAATGAGTTTTTTACGTGTGAGGCAATGGATTCTGCATAGGGCTGTAGTTGTTTGGCGAAAAATTTGGCTAGGTTTTGTAGAATTATATATATATATATATAGGTCTTTGGTTGTTTGGGTTTTCTCCCGTGTAAAATTGGAAGTGTCTTGGCGACGTTTCGACGAAGTCTCATTCGTCATCTTCAGGCTTCAGCTTCGTGCTTCTGGGAGCAATGTGTGATCGCAGCTGTTTCTTCCTTTTAACTGCTAGTGGGGGTTTGAACTGATTGGGTGGGAGCTTGGCTGTGCTCTGATTGGATGGGGGTTTTTCTGTGCTCTGATTGGATGGGGGGGTGTCCTGTGTTGGTGGGGGCTTGGTTGTGCTCAGTCTAGTCTGTGCTGCAGGGGGATTTGACAACAGAATAATCAGAGAAGCCATTGAGATAAAAAAACGCCCACACAGCATGAACAAACGAGATGATACCTCCCGCCTACCAGCCATTTGGAAACCCGCCCTTATTGACAAACGAGTCCCTAACACGAGGAATGACACCAGACCCACACTCACAAGGTCCACACAGGATGTCACCACCGCACATCCACCCAGAAAGCAGACCCAAACCCACACTGATCATGAAGCACGACCAAGGACCAGAAGCCAGACCGCAGCTGCAACATTAGCCATTTCAAACCCCTCCAATCCATTCATGCAGCAGACTGACACCCACTATGAAGATGTAGCACGACCACAAAGCCAAACAACAGCTATGCAGCTCACCAGCTCAAATCCCCCTGCAGCACAGACTAGACTGAGCACAACCAAGCCCCCACCAACACAGGACACACCCCCATCCAATCAGAGCACAGCCAAGCTCCCACCCAATCAGTTCAAACCCCCACTAGCAGTTAAAAGGAAGAAACAGCTGCGATCACACATTGCTCCCAGAAGCACGAAGCTGAAGCCTGAAGATGACGAATGAGACTTCACGAAACGTCGCCAAGACACTTCCAATTTTACACGGGAGAAACCGAACAACCAAAGACCTATATACAAACACCCGTGAAAACCTCAGAAAACAAATATATATATATATATATATATATATATATATATATATATATATATATATATATATATATATATATATATATATATAGGTCTTTGGTTGTTCGGGTTTTCTCCCGTGTAAGATTGGAAGTGTCTTGGCGACGTCCAGCATGGCCTCCCAAGATACACAAAGAAGGAACCCCACTCAGACCCATAGTCAGCTCCATAGGCTCACCTCTACAAAACCTAGCCAAATTTCTCGCCAAACAACTACAGCCCTATGCAGAATCCATCACCTCACACGTAAAAACTCATTCCAGTTCATAGAGATCATAAAGAAACAAAACTTACAGCCCAGCGACCTCGTGAGCTTTGATGTCATATCCTCTTCACCCAAGTGCCAATCAAAGAAGCCTTGACAGCTATCCAAAACAAATATAACCCCCAAGCACATCCTAGATCTGACCAACCACTGCCTATCCAACACATACTTCATCTATAATGGACAAAAATACAAACAAGTAGAAGGAGCACCCATGGGATCACCCTCTCACCTGTCATTGCCAATCTCTACATGGAACACTTTGAAACCCAAGCACTAGAAAAATCTGATCACAACCCAAACTCTGGCTCAGATATGTAGATACACCTTCATAATCTGGCCACACGGGAAAGAAAAACTTGACAACTTCTCACACACCTCAATAGCCTACACCCCAAAATACAGTTCACCATGGAAACAGAAGTTAATAACCAACTTCCTTCCTGGATGTCTTAGTCTACAGAAACCCAATGGCCCCTAGGACATACCATCTACCAGAAGAAAACACACACAAACCGCTATCTGCACGCACTCTCACACCACCACCCAGCACAGATCAACTCAGAGCCAAGACACTCATCTCCAGAACAAAATGCTTAGCTGATGAACAACACCTAAAACCCGAACTAGACACTCTCACTAACGTACTAACATCCAATGGATTCCAAACAAATAAGATTACCAAGCTAATCCAAAAAGAACCTCCCACTAAAATCCAAGACAGAGAACAAAAAAACGGCACAGCCCTCCTCCCATATATAAAAGGCACCACAGACAGAATCAGCAAGATCCTCCACAAACACAACATCAAGACAGCATTCTGCACAAACAGAAAAATATCCACCATCCTAAGAAACCCCAAAGACAAAATTGAGTTAGAAAATCAAGGAGTATATGAAATCCCATGCACCGCCTGCCCCACCACATACATTGGACAAACCAACAGAAGAATAAGTGCACGCATTGAAGAACACAAGAACTCATTCAAAAAAGAGGAACCAACTTCTTCCCTGGTCCAACATTTTAAAGTCACAGGACATGATATTGAATTTAAAAAGACCAGAACTATCGCCAAAACTGAACACTTTAACAACAGAATAATCAGAGAAGCCATTGAGATAGAAAAACGGCCACACAGCATGAACAAACGAGATGACACCTCCCGCCTACCAGCCATTTGGAAACCCGCCCTTATTGACAAACGAGTCCCTAACACGAGGAATGACACCAGACCCACACTCACAAGGTCCCCACAGGATGTCACCACCGCACATCCACCCAGAAAGCAGACCCAAACCCACACTGATCATGAAGCACGACCAAGGACCAGAAGCCAGACCGCAGCTGCAACATTAGCCATTTCAAACCCCTCCAATCCATTCATGCAGCAGACTGACACCCACTATGAAGATGTAGCACGACCACAAAGCCAAACAACAGCTATGCAGCTCACCAGCTCAAATCCCCCTGCAGCACAGACTAGACTGAGCACAACCAAGCCCCCACCAACACAGGACACACCCCATCCAATCAGAGCACAGAAAACCCCATCCAATCAGAGCACAGCCAAGCTCCCACCCAATCAGTTCAAACCCCACTAGCAGTTAAAAGGAAGAAACAGCTGCGATCACACATTGCTCCCAGAAGCACGAAGCTGAAGCCTGAAGATGACGAATGAGATTTCGTCGAAACGTCGCCAAGACACTTCCAACGCGATGTACTGGAAAAGAAGGCTAACCAAAGACCTATATACAAACACCCGTGAAAACCTCAGAAAACAAATATATATATATATATATGTGTGTGTGTGTCTTTGGTTATTCGGGTTTTCTCCCGCGTAAAATTGGAAGTGTCTTGGCGACGTTTCGACGAAGTCTCATTCGTCATCTTCAGGCTTCAGCTTCGTGCTTCTGGGAGCAATGTGTGATCGCAGCTGTTTCTTCCTTTTTAACTGCTAGTGGGGGTTTGAACTGATTGGGTGGGAGCTTGGCTGTGATCTGATTGGATGGGGGTTTTTTGTGCTCTGATTGGCTGAGGGTGTGTCCTGTTTGGGTGGGGGCTTGGTTGTGCTCAGATTAGTCTGAATTGCAGGGGGATTTGAGCTGGTGAGCTGCATTGCTGTTGTTTGGCTTCGTGGTCGTGGTCGTGCTACATCTTCATAGTGGGTGTCAGTCTGCTGCATGTATGGGTTGGAGGGGTTTGAAATGGCTATTGTTGCAGCTGCAGTCTGGCTTCTGGTCCTTGGTCGTGCTTCATGATCAGTGTGGGTTTGGGTCTGCTTTCTGGGTGGATGTGTAGTGGTGACATCCTGGGTGGATCTCGTGAGTGTGGGTCTGGTGTCATTCCTCGTGTTAGGGACTCGTTTGTCAATAAGGGCGGGTTTCCGCGAAAACCTCAGAAAACATATATGTGTGTGTGTGTGTGTGTGTGTGTGTGTGTGTGTGTGTGTGTGTGTGTAGGTCTTGGCATTTTCAGGTCTTTTCCCGTGTAAGGTTGAGAGTATTTTGGCGACGTTTCAATGAGGTCTCACTCGTCATCTTCAGGCTGATGTCCGGCTTCGTGCTTCTCGAGCAAAGAGTGGTCAGAGCTGCTGTCTCTCTATAAATACTGATGGGGAGATGGGGAGTGTTGCTGTGAGCAGATTGGTTGGCTGTGTGTTTGCATATTGATTGGTAGATGGAGTGGGTGTTTGCAGATTGGTTGAGGTGGGGAGTGTTGCTGTGAGCGGGTTGGTTGGCTCTGTGGTTGCATCCTGATTGGTAGATGGAGTGGGTGTTTGCAGATTGGTCGGCTCTTTTTTAGCATCCTGTGTGGGTGTGGTCCTGGTCTTTTGTTCCTGAGCTTTGGTGTTGTGGCCTCTGAAGTTCTGTGATGTGATGTGATCACATATATGTATAAACACATATATGTATATGTATATGTATGTATGTGTATGTATGTATGTATGTATAGATAGATAGATAGATAGATAGATAGATAGATAGATAGATAGATAGATAGATAGATAGATAGATATTCCCCTACATCATAAGGATCAACCTATTTTACTATATCCAAAGTACCCATGGAATCATTTACTGCTATATTGCAAATGCCTCCTCATCCTTGAGACCCAGCAGTTCAATTTCCCTTCTTGCTAGGCTTTCAAACAATGAATATGTCTGAGTGACGAGATTGCCATGTTATTGTCAATCCTGTAATACATAGCCTTGTACACCAGAAATCAGTATGGAACACTGCACTCCTGTAACTTTTTACAGCCTTTAAATTGCCAGTCTTCTGACTACATTTCTTCAAACAATATTACCATCTGAGTGATATCAATCAAACCATCCTGCCCTTTCATGTCAGGATTCACAGAGTCGGGCCACTTGACTGAATTCTGATTACCTCTGTATTCAGAGGAAAATAAATGTGATTTGAAAAAGAGATCCTAGCCAGGAGTTGTATTTAATGAAAGCACTACTGATTGGGAGGAGAATAATGCCTAAAATATTATATTGGGAAGCACAGGTATTTCTGTAGGGAAGTTGTTTTGTCAGGTGATATATTATGAGGCTGTTCCTCAATTGCTGCAGCTTTGAGACACAGAATATCAGGACAATAATAAAAGTGAAGCAATTTAACTTCTGGTTTCAGTTTTGATCTGATAGGAGTTAAACCAGCTTATAAATCTTCAATACGCTACTGGTTCTCCTGGGAAATAGCCAAACTCGCAATTCCCCTCCCCTCTACTTTTCTACTATGCTGTGATAGCTTAGATCCAATCATTCATATCTAAGGTATATATACCCTCAGCTAAACATTTGCTGAAGCATGGCCTCAAAAGGGATAACCTGATCTTAGGATAACGTTTGAAGTTTGTACTATGCCTTTCTTCTTTAAAAGTATCATAGCAGCTAGGCAGACAGAGTTTATCCAGGAGTACAGGATGACTATCAGTTTTATGCTGCAGAGCCTCGGATGGCCACTAGATGACAGCAGGAAGTCAAGAGTTACAGTACTGTCTTTAGGCTGCCATCTATTGGTCATGTGTTGGTTTTGCTGCTGTTGTTTTGACACTCAGATTTTACAGTCCCAGCAATAAGCATGAGAAAAATGCTGATGACATTGCCCTAAAACAATTAGAGCAACACAGTATTTATGCATACGGATAGTTCTCAATTTATAACCTTTCGTTTAAGAATTATTTGAAGTTATGAAGATACTGAAAAGTGATTTACGACCAGACCTCGTTCTTACCACCATCATGGACATGAGATTAAAACTTGAGCACTTGGCAATCAGTATGTATTTACAACAATTGCAGCATCCAGGGGTCATGTGATCATCATGTGTGACCTTCTCAGGGGGCTTCCAACAAAATCAATGGGGGAAGCTAGAATGGCTTAACAACCATATGATTCACTTAATGACCATAGCAAAAGGGTTGTAAAATCAGGTGTGACTCTCTTAACAACCACATTGCATAGCCTCAGACATTCAGGTGTCAATTGTGTTCATAAATTGAGGACTACCTGTGTAATCAATTATGTATCTATCAGAACATCTCAAAATAGCACAAAACAAGATCAAAATAGCATACAAAACGAGATCAAAATACATTACAAAATAATACATTTAAGAAGTTCAATTAAAATACTTGAAATCAAAGAACCACTGCAACAAATTCTGAATCAAAACATTCAGACAAGGCTGTTTCCTCTCTTTGAAAATTTAGCTTTGAGATAAATTTATTGTACTCAATAGAAAAGTGGAGGTATTAGAAACTGCCGGTAAAAGCATTTCAGCAAATATACCCTATTTATCTTTTTTTTAAAACTATTATTGAATCGAATAGTTTTTAGCTCTGTGGTTTCTAAAAACAGCCAAGTATCAACTTGGTTATCCAATCATCATTTAAGATTAAGATTTAAAAATCATTATAGTATATTCGGATTTCTCTAGAATCCTAATGTGTTTCCCAGTTTTTTCCCAAACGCCATCACTCTGTTAAACAAATAATTCCCTCAACACTGTCAAACTAGTTACTGAGTCTGGATTACTATTAATCTTCTCATCATTCCTATCACCCATCTCCTACCATTATGACTGTATGACTGTAACCTTGTTGCTGGTATCCTTAAGATTTATATTGACAATTTCCCTATGACTATCATTAAGTGTTGTACCTTATGGTTCTTGGTGAATGTATCTTTTCTTTTATGTACTCCGAGAGCGTATGCACCAAGACAAATTCTTTGTGTGTCCAATCAAACTTGGCCAATAAAGAATTCTATTTTTAACCTCAGCAACTTCAAGATGTATAGACTTCAACTCCCAGAATTCCCTAGCTGGCAAGTTGCGTTGAATTGTGGGAAATAAAGTCTACACATTTTAAAAATGAAGTTGAGAAACACTGCTCTATAAAAAAACACTAGTGGTTTAATGTAATAAATTTACACTGCATCAGATCAGCATATTCTATTAGTTTATGGATGATAGCAATCAGACCCACCATGAAACCAAAATTTGACTTTAAAGTACATTCAGCATATCACTGCAGCATTGTTAAATACCATCCCATTCACACCATTAAGATACCCATCTTAAACATCTGAAAATGTGCCTAAGAATACAGCTTGAAAACTATGAGTCCCTTGTCAAATCCTAAGGCACCAAGATACAGCTGGACAACAACACCCAGGGTCCCAACTTAACATGGATACAAAATGAGGTGACCAACAATGTTATGATTTTGCATCTTCAGTGGCTGTTCCCTTTCCAAAGAACTAAAGGGCAGGATGGAAACATAGTTTTAGAAATTCATAAAATAAGCAGCAATTGATTCTGACTGGGCTACTGAATGTTCATTTACTACAGTCATAAACCCAGTTTTAGAACTCTTCTATCCTTCTGTAATTAAATTCTCTTTCAGTGAGTCTAGGTCCTCCAGACTGATTAAAATGTAGCTGTCATCATCAGTTTTTCTGATGAGCTCCTGCACACACACACACCCCCGCAAGCTTTTCCTAGCTGCATTCTCCTTCCATCCCTGCTGCTAATAACCGAAATATTCTGGACACACTACTGCAAATTAACTCCTCCCTTTGATGGCTCATTTTTCTAGGAGTGACATATGTCACAAGGCATCTTGAATTCCCTAAACTCTCCTTTCTTTTTCCCAAGCAGGAAATACATCTTTCTGCCCTTCTAGGCAACCTCCAATCCCTGATGGCATACAGAATTAATTTTCATCAAATCCGTCTTCAGAACCACCAAAGTAACTAAGCTTTCCCTTTAAAGGTCATAGCTCCTCAGAAACAATCAACTCATCTCAGATATGAAAGTGGAGAAAAAAATAGAATGGCTTTTCTGAAAACAAACCTGTTTTAATTCCAGGCTTCTCAAGGTAAACTGGTTTCTCCTTTCTATCTAAATTAATCGCGCAGGAGGCATTTTTCAAAAAGAGACAATATTTTATGAACTTTCTGAACAGAGAGCTTCTGCCTTTTTGCCTGTAATTTCCTGTCTTGATATTATTTGGTATATAGAGTTAAATACAATGCAGTGCCGCTCACAGTTCAAAAAGCCACAATATTTTGGGTTCATAGTATAGAAATAGAAAAAAGAAAGTTATGGGCGGGGTGGGGGGGGGAATCAGAAAGACTCCTCACCAGCAATCAACACCCAGATGAGCAGAGATTAACACCAAGATTAACTGGTGAACAATCAGGAAATAAACAATAACCCAAATCAAGAAACTACCAACTCAAACAAACAAGCTAATAATAAATAACATTCTAATCAAGGAACCATCAAGAACACTTCCACCAACACTGAAGTCACTAGTATATAAAAAGAGAGCAAACCCCACTTCCTTTTAGCACTGATGGAGTTACCTAGTTGGTAATGAAATGTCTTCAAGAAAACAACCAAGCTCAGAGATCACCAAGGACCCACTACATCAGTGATGGCTAACCTTTTCTGGACCGAGTGCCCAAAGCACGCAATTGCCCAAACCCCCAAAATATCAATGTGTGTGTGGCCCCCACATGTTCCCCATCCCCCTGCACATGCCCTGCCTCCCGCGCATGTGCAGCAGAGACCCAATGACCAGCTGGTCGGCGGGAGGCACACACGTATGTGTGGCAGACCTGAACTGGGACAGTGACTCGCGTGCCCGAGAGAGCACTGCATGCCACATAGGTTTGCCATCATGGCACCACAAGTATTCTTTTTTATTGGTTCATAGATTATTGTTCATAGTTAGATTTTTGATGTGTCTAGGAATTTCAGCAATGCAAACCACAGAAGAAAATTTATTAAACCAAACAATGACATTCAGAATATCAGAGGAATTGTCTTTCTGAAGACTTGGAATATATTTCATTATTGGTTGATTGGATTGATCTTTTATCCTGCTTTTTTAATTATTCTTATAAACAACTCAAGGCAGCGAATACACCTAATACTACTTGCTCCTCGTTTTTTCTCCACAGCAACCTCATGAGTTACGTTGTGCTTAGAGTGACTGACTAGGCCAAAATCATCCAGCTGGCTTTCATAGTCTCCTGATTTCTAGACCTTAACCGTTAGGCCAAACTGTGTTTCTTCGTTGTTTTTCTTTTCCAATCTGTATTTGCAACCTATATTCCCAGGATATTATTAATCAAGACTTAAGTATGCCTTTTCTTCAAAAAGGTTCCTATGCATCAATATAATTTAGCATCCCCTGATACAGTTTCATTCACCATTAGACCTGACAGAAACCGCAACTCAATATATGACAAGGAACACATTATTTATCCTATTCATTCTTAAAATTTTGCAAACTAGGTACATGTAATGATGCATCCATTAGAAGAAAATGTACATGGGAATGCACTTGGTGTACAAAAAAAGGAGTCTTAGGAAAATTACATGTAAGTTATGTATTGGGAATACTCTATGCCAGTGATGGCTAACCTTTTTTGCCATGGTGTGCCAGGATTGGGGGGAGGGGAGGTTCATGTGCATGCATGCCCACACCCATAATTCTATGTGCCCTGGCCTGCACACACAACTCTCCTCCCCCCTCCCCCGCTCCTGGCACATGATGGCCTGGTAGGCCCGTTTTTCTTTCTCACCTGGCTTCAGATCCTCTCTATGCATTTGGGGAGGCCGAAAACAGCCTTCCCCATGCCCTCCGGAGGCCCAAAACGGCCCATTTTCCAACTTCCGGTTGGACAGGAAGTGATATTTTTTGCTGTCCCCAGCCTCCAGAGCCTCTCTAGGTGTGTCTGAAGGCTGGGGACAGCAAAAAAAGTCACTTCCTGTCCAAACGGAAGTTGGGAAATGGGCCGTTTTGGGCCTCCAGAGGGCCTGGGGAAGGCTGTTTTCACCCTCCCTAGATGCATAGGGAGGATCTGGAGCCAGGTGAAAAAGAAAAACGGGCCTTCCCCACCCATCACAGGCCCTCGGGAGGCAGGAAACAGCCTGTTTCCCTACTTCTGGTGGGCCCAGAAGGTCCGAATATCAGCTGGCTGGCATGCGCATGCGCCCGGAGCTGAGCTGGCGTGCCCACTGATATGGCTACGCGTGCCATAGGTTCGCCATCACGGCTTCATGCAAACAATAAAGATTTGTTGCAGATTTTTTTTTTTAATTCACAAATTAATTTAGAAACCAGATGGTATTAATTTGGGATGAGAAGAAAGACAAATTAAGATAAACCAAATTTCATTCATGTATTTGTTATTCAGATTAATGAGTCATTTAAGTAGCAACTGATTTATCTGCCTCAACCATTTCTGTAGGAAGACAATAAACTCGTTCAAAACAGCTGCCTGAATCTGATAAAGTTAATGTTCTAACCTCCTAATACATCTACCTTATCCTCTAAGGAAAAATTCAAGCTAGTTCTTGCTGGATGCGTTCATTTATACATTATTTGTATAAAAGATTTACATGGCAACCCATCTTAATGTTAACCGGATCATGGAGCAATAAGGATTGTATCCAATATTTGGGGAAAGCACCAAGTTAGGGAGAGCTGCCATAAATTTTGTATTTAGAATAATAAAGTTGGAAGGAACCTTGGAGGTCTTCTAGTCCAACCCCCTGTTTGAGCAGGAAACCCTATACATTTTAAGACAAATGGTTGTTAAGTCTCTTTTTGAAAGCCTCCAGTGATGAAGCACCCACAATTCCTGAAGGCAAGCTATTCCATCGGTTGATTGCTCTCACCATTAAGAAATTTCTCCTTAGTTCTAGATTGTTTGTCTCCTTGGTTAGTTTCCATCTATTGTTTCTTGTCTTACTTTTTGGTGCTTTGGAAAAATTCGTTTGAAAGCACCCCCCCTCGTCTTTGTAGTCCTTAAATGTTGGAATTCTGCTATTATAGCAGTACTGACTGAGATGAATGCTTTTTGCTTTTATTTTAAAAAGCTTCTCCGTTTTGTCGTATTGATATGTTTAAGAATAATATGGATGCCCCTTCCTAAATACATTGATTGGAATCCAACCAAATGGCTGAATTGGATTGCTAAGAGGAGAAAAAATGTACGATGAACAGAAGGTATGGTTTTTACTTTATACCCAGTAGGGAAAGAAGGGGGAAAAAATCAGAAGAGAAAGAGCAGGACATAAAGAACTAAAGATACTAAGAGAAAAATCATCCTGAAATTTACATCCCTTCTTAGGACAGATTTGTGCATTTGTTATTTGAAACCCCACAACAACCTGTTCTGCACACTTGGCCATCATCTGGCAAAAAATTAAAAATAAAATAAAAATATTTTTTAAAAATAATAATTAATTAAAAAGAAAACAAAAAGGAAAACTCAAAGAGCAGACCCAATGGACCATAGGTCTTTTTCTGCCATCAGTGTTCTATGTTTCCACTCCAAACCACTTTGATAAAACAATCCTCATCAATATGTGACAAGGAAATGATGTTATAAGCATCAAAAAATCCTTTGATCCTGGCACTAAGTGTTAAGAAAACCTTTTATAAGATTGCTTGTACAGCCTTCCACTCCTTTGCCTACAGTAATTTTAAAATGCTATTTTATTTTGGATCCCATTAACTCTGATTCTATTACAAATAGTATAATATCCAACTCTTCTAACTCTACCTGAATTTAGCATCAGGTTCCAAAGCAAAGTACAGAATTATTAAAAATTATAGAGCCTACCTGATCTTGACCTATATAATACTGTAATGATGCCATATACTTCTTGGTAACTTGATGTTTCAATGTCAGTTTTACCTGACAATTCAAAGAACTACATAACAGTCTATCTAACAGGTTTTGGAAGCTATCATAGAGTATATAAGCACTTTGAAAACAAGTAGAAGTCAGCATAAATTTGGGAAGAATTAGTTATGACAGACAAATCTTACTTTTGATCAAGAAACTTTTGCTTTTGTTCTTTTGATCAATAAAATATTTTTAAACAAAACAGCTTGGACATCTCATAGCGGGGGGCACATATTCTATCAATTCTCCACTACAGTACCTCCAAAAAATTAAAGGCTAAAAAAGAAGAAGATGAAAGTAAGGCTTTATTTGATGTCATAGCTCTCTTCATGTCCATAGATCCAGAATTAGCAAAAGAATCAATGGGAGCACAATTATACAACCGACCTGACCTAGCCAAATACACTAAGATCAAAATACCCAGAATTGTGGACCTCATTAACCTCTGCCTCACTACTTACTTTCAGTTTGATCAACAAATATATCAACAAGTCAGAGGAACAGGCATGGGATCACCATCTTCACAATTCATAGCAGAGACCACAATGCAGAATCTAGAAACTATTGTACGTGCAACCAAAAGCATGGATCCAGTATGTAGACAATATCTTTGTCATAATAACAAATGTGCAATGGCAATTGGAAAGACTTGGGGAGACAAAATGAAGCGATGCCACTTAGAGAACCGAAGAGACAGTGTAGCCCACAGTTGGATAGTGGGTGGGACAAGAGGCTGAGAAGAACCCTCTCTAATTTCTCGGGTAGCAAAGGAGATAGGAGAATTGTACTCTCAGGCTTGCGAGATTTGTTAATGTAGTTTTGCAATGAAATAGAAATAACTTATCTGGTTGTACATCCTGTCTGATCTACCTGGTAAGATTGACAAAAAAGAACGACTAGAGAAGACACATTAACAACACCTTCAAAAAAATAATATTCACAAGGGAAGAAGAGAACAACAACACACTATCTGTCCTGGATAGCAGCAGCAGAAACAATGGCAATTAGAAACAAATCTATCAGAAACAATATTTATTTTATTTTTATTTATTTATTTTGTCACAACATCATATAAAAAGATTATATAGTATATAAACATATATATGAGTAAATATTAGGAGGTATAAGCATCTATATATATATAGGAAGAAGAAAAGAAAAACAATAGGACAGGAACGGTAGGCACGTTTGTGCGCTTATGCACGCCCCTTATGGTCCTCTTAGGAATGGGGTGAGGTCAATAGTAGAAAGTTTTTGGTTAAAGCTTTTAGGATTATGGGAAGAGACCACAGAGTCAGGTAAAGTATTCCAAGCACTGATGATTCTGTTACAGAAGTCATATTTTCTGCAATCTAGATTAAAGCGGTTGACATTAAGTTTAAATCTATTGGTTGCTCTTGTATTATTGCAATTAAAGCTGAAGTAGTCTTTAACAGGAAGGACATTACAATAGATGATTCTGTGAGTTAAATTTAGGTCTTGTCGAAGGCGACGGAGTTCCAAGTTTTCTAAGCCTAGGATTTCAAGTCTGGTGGGATAAGGTATTTTGTTGTTTTCAGAGGAATGGAGAACTCTTCTTGTAAAATATTTCTGGACTCGTTCAATTGTATTGATGTCAGAGATGTGGTGAGGGTTCCAGACAGGCGAGCTGTATTCTAGAATTGGTCTAGCAAATGTTTTATATGCTCTGGTTAGTAGTGTAGTGTTTTTGGAAAAGAAGCTACGCAAGATTAGGTTTACAACTCTTAGAACCTTTATATGTTAATATATGTTAACCAATGTATTACGAAAATAAAAGCCCAATTTCCCATAATAGGAACTATGAAAGAATATTATTCAGATGAGCACAAATGAACTGCAGCAACCTGGAACACCAGAAAATGGAAACAGACCGCCTATTCAACATCTTCCAACAAAATAGTTACCCATGCATCTTTATCAAAACTTACAGTATCTGACCCCTCAACCCACTACAACACAGCCAACAGAATACCATTTCCATACATCAAAAATACATCAGAAACAAGCAACAAACTTATAACCACAAGGCATCACCATAGTACACAAACCAACTAAAGCCCTCCAAAACATCTTATGTAAACCAAAAATCCTAGTAGCCCAAGAGGAAATACTATATAGGACAGGCAGGTGGAATACTACAGAGCATATCCATGAATACTAACTAGTAGTCAGAAGACATGAAATCTTTATCTCACAGCACATGGACAGATTCAACCACAGTTTCAATTGGGAAACTGTGAGCATCCTAGACCAAGGGAAACGCAAAAACAGTAGGGAATTCCTGAAAGCTTAGCATTAAGACAAATCAGAATAGAATAGAATAGAATAGAATAGAATAGAATAGAATAGAATAGAATAGAATAGAATAGAATAGAATAGAATAGAATTTTTTATTGGCCAAGTATGATTGGACACACAAGGAATTTGTCTTGGTGCATATGCTCTCAGCGTACATTAAAAAAAGATACATTCATCAAGAATCATAAGGTACAATAAGGTACATAATCATAAGGTACAAAATCGTAAGGTACAGACAAATCAGCCATCAACAGATACATAAATAAACCCTATGCAAAGGGACAACAAAAAAACTAAGAAGGAACCAAAAAAAAGAGAGACCAATACACACCCCCTCCAATAGCCAACACCCATATAAGTAATGATTAACACTAGACAAACAATCACACAGAAAACAATGCTCCAACCAAGGATCTACCAAGGAGAAAACTACACTCCCACAATCACTGACAGGGCAGGCTACTGTATAGAAACAGGGAGCAAATCCCACACTCACTTACACCTAGTCAGGTAATGAAAGCAAACAAACAAGCAAACAACGAAGCTCAGAGAGCACCAAAAATTCCACAGAAACAATTTTAGCACATTTTAGAAATGTTATATACATAACACTTCTTGATTTCAACCAAGCGTTTGGCAAAGTATGCCATGATATTGTAATTATCGGAAGCTACCTAGTTAAATGTGGCCTGAACGGCAATCAAAAAATTACATAACTGGCTTAAAAATTGTTATCAGAGAGTGTATATCAATGGTTTCTAATCAAAGTGAAGATAAGTATTTTGTGGGGTCTCCCAGGTTACAGTTTCTTCCCTTGCACAGTGCAACGTTTTTATTCACAACTTGGATGAGGAGGTGGGAATGTTTATCAAATTAGCACAGATAACACATAAACCCTTAGGGAATAGCAATAAAAATCAAAATGCACCTGATCAGTTAGAGAAATAGACAAAAATAGCAGACTGAAATTAACAGAAATGCAAATATATGCATTAACTGGATAGACAATAAACGCACATGTACATTATAGGACAGATGATACCCGGCTTGGCAGATGTGTTTTGTGAAGAAGATTGTGTAATAATAGTTTATTACAAACTGAAGAGAAACAGCCCATTAACAAAAATGTTAGGCATAGTACTTACACTTTATTCTATGCTTCATAGATCCCTCTTGGATACAATTTTTGACATTGTACTTAGAGATGGATTTGGACCTGATGGAACATTTGGTCCAGAAAATGATAACATAGGTTATCAGTAAATTTAAAAACTATAAAGAAAGATGGAGAAAACTGGAGATTATAGCCTTAAGAACAGAAAACTCAGTCTCTGTTTTCTAGAACATTTGTCTATGTGGGACACTATGGAGCTCCAACTTTTCCAAATACCTTTGATTTGATAAACATATCATTAAGCATGATCACTCAGGAGAGCCCTACATACCGTATCTCGAAAGTCTTTTGGATTTTAAAGGGAAAAAATCAAAAGGTCACATTTTGAAAGAAGCTTGAAAGAGGACATATAGAGCCTGGTAAAATGTTATGGTTACTTTATTTTGATATGGCAGCTGTCTCTTTTGTTGTCTCCTTGGCATTAGTTTGTGCTTTGTAGCTGGACATTTTAAAGGTGATAAATGAATGAAGGTCATTTTTCTGTCGCTGCTCAAAATGGGTTTCCTGTCTACCTGTAAGTCTCTTTGACGGTCAGTTTCCAAACAACTTACCTGTCTGATTTTTCAAACTAAACACAGCACTTTTCTAACCCTTTTAGTTTTCAGCTCTGATGGTTACTTTTTCCAACCTTCTGACAGGTTTTTATATCTGGCCCTTGGTCTTAAGTTATGTTGCACGAAATCGTTTTTTCCCCTTTTTTTGTATTTTCATTGAGCATTAAAAAGATATATAAATTCAAGGTGATAAAAAGGAAAAAAAAGACATTGACTTCCGACTCTTCTTAGCACAGTACAAGATAAAAACACTCCAACCTCAACTTTTTGCTTTTACACATTAATATATAATTATCCATTTCTATAACGATAAATCTTTCTGGTCAATAAAACAAAAGTCATTTTTTTTTATCACAAGCACAAAATTCAGAAGTGGCATCCAAAGGAAAAAATATTTTCTACTTTGAATAAAACAATCAATTTAACCGTTACTGTTTTATCTTCCTTGCTATGGGAATAGTATGTATTTCTATTTGCATCTAATAATCTTTGTGAACTGTCACCATTTTCCCCCTTGTATCTCATACACCCCTTTCCCCCCGTTCCTTTTCTTTCCCTTAATTTTCTATTTCTATTTTTCTTTGTATTTGATATAATAAAACAAATAAAAATATCAAATATATATATATATATATACATGTAGGTCTTTGGTTACATAAATATATGTTTTCTGAGGTTTTCGTGGGTGTTTGTATGTAAGTCTTTGGTTATTCGGGTTTTCACCCACGTAAAATTGAAGTGTCTTGGCCAAGACACTTCCAATTTTACGCAGGAGAATCTAGCCAAGACACTTCCAATTTTACGCAGGAGAATCTAGCCAAGACACTTCCAATTTTACGCAGGAGAAAACCCGAATAACCAAAGACCTACATAGATAGATAGATAGATAGATAGATAGATAGATAGATAGATAGATAGATAGATAGATAGATAGATAGATAGATAGATAGATAGATAGATAGATAGAAAAAAATAAGACAAGAAGAGGGAATAAAAGGTAAAATACAAGTCTTACTTCCTATAGGTTATGCTGAGTCATTTTTAAACATGAACATTTGCCATAGATAAAGAAAAATTTCTGGCACCTGGCATTTAGTAAGAAACAAATCTACACTCACATGTAAACAAATAATACATGATATATAAACCACACCACAGAGAACTAGTTTCCTAGGATATCCCTATTAAAGTCCATTTTACAATGAATGCTTCCAATGGCTCTTGAGGAATAATAGCCAATTTTAGCAACCAGAGAGACCCAGAGAAGAGGTTGGTGAAAATTAATCTGGAAATTATATTTACGTATTAAGAATCTGTTTATTCCTAAACATTTATTCTACATATATTTATACAGCTGTAGAAAGTCAGATCAAAGGATAAAGGATGTTTCAATTTACAACCATAATTCGTTCTGCAATTACATGATAGTATCCGCGGCTGACTGTTGGGGGCGAGTTAGTGGCCCCAAAGGAGGTGGTTCGCAACTTGGGCGTCCTCCTGGATGGACGGCTGTCCTTTGATGAACATCTGGCGGCCGTCTCCAGGAGGGCCTTTTACCAAGTTCGCTTGGTCCGCCAGTTGCGTCCCTTCCTTGACCGGGATGCCTTATGCACGGTCACTCACGCTCTGGTTACATCTAGGTTGGATTACTGCAATGCTCTCTACATGGGGCTGCCCTTGAGGTGCACCCGGAGGCTACAGTTAGTCCAGAATGCGGCTGCGCGAGTGGTAACGGGAGCCGCTCGTGGCTCCCACGTAACACCACTACTCCGTAGCCTGCACTGGCTTCCTGTGGTTTTCCGGGTGCGCTTCAAGATTTTGGTTACCACCTTTAAAGCGCTCCATGGCTTAGGACCCGGGTACTTACGAGACCGCCTGCTGTTACCTTATGCCTCCCACCGACCCGTACGCTCTCACAGAGAGGGTCTCCTCAGGGTGCCGTCCGCCAGTGTCGGATGGCGGCCCCCAGGAGCAGGGCCTTCTCTGTGGGGGCACCGACGCTCTGGAACGAACTTCCCCCTGGCTTACGTCAAGTGCCTGATCTTCGGACCTTCCGCCGTGAGCTCAAAACACACCTATTTATTCAAGCGGGACTGGCATAATAGTGTCAAATTTTAATTTGGGGCTTTATTAATATTTTTAAATTTTAAAACTAAATTTTAACCGGGTTTTATTATTTATATGTCTATTTTAATATTTGGCCTATTTAATAAGTTTTTTAGATTAATGTTTTACTTTGTATATTTATGTGTTTTTTATATGGCTGTACACCGCCCTGAGTCCCTAGGGAGATAGGGCGGTATAAAAGTATGAATAAATAAATAAATAAATAAATCCACATTTCCTTAAAAATCAGGTAATCTAAAATAATAAATGAATGTATATCTCTCCCCCATGAATGAAACTAATGATTTAATTGGTGCTAGGGCTGAGCAAGAATTATATTTATGCTCTTTGAGTAAATTACATATTAATCTACAGTATGTATCAGCTGTGGAAAAACATCTGTCTACTGCGGGGTTGTACAAGCAAAATGAGGAACAAGACTGTTACCAGTGGTTTCCATTTGCCTATAAATACTTGATCAAATTAAATTTTAAAAATGACCCCCTCCTACTGGGGTTTAACTGAGAATCCCTTAAATACTCTTAAGTTATTTAAAATGCAACCTCTTCTCAAAATTGTCCAAGAATTTAAAATAAAAATGTTTCCTGTTATACCATTTTCCCTTACATAACAAATTCATAGTTTTATCTAGAGAACAAATTATATTCCCTATCATCCCACTTCTAGCATTTTTTCCCCATTTTTGTGTCTTTCTTTTTTTTTTTTAATTACTTTTTTTACAACAAACAAACAAAAAGAAAATACATTATTACACCCTTGTGCTATACATAAAAGGAAGATTTGGGTCTTCGGATATATCCTCATGATTGCCAAAATCCACGTTCTCGAGGTACAGGTACTGAAGCGTCCAATGTTCCAAGCGCAAAGTCCACAAATGGTTTCCAAGTCTTCCAGAAAATATCTTCTTTATACACACCACTTCTAATTTTAATATCACATGTCATTTTATCATTTAAAGCTAATTTCCACATTTCAGAATTCCACTCTTCTATTCTAAAAATCACATCTAGTTTCCAATATCTAGCTATTATAATTCTACCTATTATAATCATAATTCTAATCAATTCTTTTTCATATTTTGTTAATTCTATTTCCTTAATTACCAACAATAATATAGTTTCCACTCTCAATGTTATTACTTTCCCCATCATTTCAAATATCATTTTCTCCAATTGTTGCCAAAACTTTTTAACCTTATCACAATTATACCACATATGTTCATAAGTCCCCAATTCCATCTCACATCTCCAACATTTTTTACTAATTTTTTTATCCATTTGTGACAATCTTACTGGAGTCAAATACCATTTCCAAACAACTTTATAATTGTGCTCTTTAATCCTTATAGATAAAGTTCTCATAATTCTACTCTTCCAATTCACATTCCAATCTGACTCTGGTATTTCAATATTAAGATCTTTTTCCCAATTTGTCCTCATCACTCTTTGTAATTTTTCATCAGAATTTATAATCTTATAAACCCTACTAACGAGTCCCTTTAGCCCAATTTCATCTTTCATAATCCGAGATACTAAATATTCAAATTCAGTTTCACATCTATTTATCGAATAATTTTCCTTTAGTTTTTTTGTCCATTTTTCTATCTGTATTTTTTCAAACCAACTTAACCCTAATTTTTCAATAATTTCTTTATTCCTCCTTTCATTTCCCATAACTTTTATCCAATCTCTAATAATTTCTATATTTTCCTCTTTAATCACTTCATTACGTTTTATATTATTTTTAATCGGCCAAATTCCAATTGTCTCCCCCAAAAAGATTTGGATACGCAACTTACGTTCACAATAGCAGACCTGGCAAGTGTTTTTAGAATTGGATATAGAAGGCAAAATGGTTCTAACAGGAATGTGCTTGTCAGGTTCGCAAATCTTGGTGATAAGTTGGAAGTTATGGCCAAGGTGAGAGAGTTGGGAGATGCTTTGAAGTTTGAAGGGAAGACTATTCAAGTCTTCCCGGATATATCAAGAGAAGAAAGGGCATGGAGATTTTTTTAAAAACCAATCACAAAAGTTTTGAGAGATAATGGAATTAAATACAATTGGAGGCCACCACAACAATTGAAATTTTTTTATAAAGGAAGGATGCGTACAATCACCCCAGATATAGATGCATTATTATATTTACGGGAGCTTGGACTGATTGAGATGGAGGATTTAATGGAGATAAAAGATCAAATGCTTCAGATGGGTGGAACATACGCGGAAACATCAATCCCAGAAGAAGAAAAAGGGGCTATTGGAGGGCAAGACTCTAAAGGGTTAAAGAGGAAAGAAATATCACCTGTGTTGGTTGAACAGAAGAAGAGTCGTGAGGATACAGCAGGAGAAGAAGCAGATAAGAGTCTTGGAAAATACGAAGCTGAATGCGGGTCATCGCTATCCTTTTTTTTGAGTGATGAATTTAAATAGACAGCCCGAAAGAAGTGGCCCGGGCATTGGCACGTCCCCTCTCCCCCATTCTCTTTATAGAGGCGAAACCGATGAGGATGTGGGGGAAGAAGATTGTTTGTGCTTTATTGTTTGTTTTGTTTTTTGTTTTTTTTCTGTTTTCTTATTGTTGTTTATATGTTAAATATAGGTTATATGGTAGTTTAATGTCGGGTGGTGGGCACAGAAAGGAAGATGCGGGGATAGGATTAAAAAATTTATATTTTAAATGGGAGTTATAAAAATAATGTCATGGAATGTGAAGGGTACAGGGAATCAGATTAAAAGAAGAAGATTGGAGTTTAAGATTAAAAGGGATTTACCAGACATTTTATTTTTACAAGAAACCCATCAGAAATCTGAAGATTCAAATAGAATGTATATAAAAGGTATGCAAATATATGAAAAAGCATTTGGAACTTCAAAAGCTAGAGGAGTTGCAACACTGATATCAGATAGGGTGTACTTTGAAAACATAAGGTAATTTTGGATGAAGATGGAAGATATGTAATAATTGTTGGAAATCTTAATGAGGAAAAAGTGACACTTGTTAATTTATATTTACCGAATGAAAACAAAGAGAATTTCTTGAAAAATAACAAAAATTTTGGAGAATGAAAGTGTAGGAAAGTAATTGTGGCTGGGGATTTTAATTTAATCAGAGATAAAATAGACAGTACTAATCCCACCCGCTGTGGAGGAGCAAATAAAATGGGGATTTTAAATATGTGGATGCTTCAAACGGCGTGGTTGATGTGGAGAGAGGTTAAAGGAATTGAGAGAGTATACACTTTTTCTCTAAGATATATAATACATATTCTAGAATTGATTATATTTTTCTTTCTAAAGATTTGTTGAATAATGTGGATAAGGTAGATGTGGAATTTTAAAGATTCTGATCATGCAGAAGTTATGGTGGATTTAGATTTTAATTTTGAGAAAAAGAAGTTATTGGAGATATGACGAGAAATTGTATAAAATGAAAAGGATAAAAATGGATACTTAAAAATTGGAGGAAAGTTGGAGATTAAATGATAACGGGAGGTTAAATTTGAAATTGTTTGGGATGCGATGAAAGCGGTGTTTAGAGGAGAGTATCAAATTATCAAGTAGGAAATATAAAAATTATAAAATTAAAATGGAAAGAGATAAAATCAGATTAAAGAATTGGAAAATCAATTTTGCTTACTAAAGAAAAAAATTCTTCAGGAGCTTAATATGTTAAGAAATAAAATGATAGAAGAAGATACAGAGTTAGTAAAAGAAATTTGAGATTTTAAATAGGAATTTTTGAATTTAGTAATAGAAATTCTAAATTATTGGCAAAGATGGCGAAAGATAAAAGAGAGAAGAGAGAAATTGGAGTTTTGATAGATGATAGAGGTATAAGATGTTATAAAATTAGAGAAATGTGAAGTGGTTAGAAATTTTTTCAGAATCTATATTCAAAGAAACCAATTAATCGGGAAAATTGCAAAGCTATTTAGAAAAGTATGTGGTGAAAATTGATCAAACATATAAGGAATTGATGGAAGAAGATATAACACAAGATGAGATTAATGGAATAATACAAAATTAAAATGGAAAGAGATAAAATAGACAGTACTAATCCCACCCGCTGTGGAGGAGCAAATAAAATGGGGATTTTAATTTAATCAGAGATAAAATAGACAGTACTAATCCCACCCGCTGTGGAGGAGCAAATAAAATGGGGATTTTAAATATGTGGATGCTTCAAACGGCGTGGTTGATGTGGAGAGAGGTTAAAGGAATTGAGAGAGTATACACTTTTTCTCTAAGATATATAATACATATTCTAGAATTGATTATATTTTTCTTTCTAAAGATTTGTTGAATAATGTGGATAAGGTAGATATGGTAGTTTAATGTCGGGTGGTGGGCACAGAAAGGAAGATGCGGGATAGGATTAAAAATTTATATTTTAAATGGGAGTTATAAAAATAATGTCATGGAATGTGAAGGGTACAGGAATCAGATTAAAGAAGAAGATTGGAGTTTAAGATTAAAAGGATTTACCAGACATTTTATTTTTACAAGAAACCCATCAGAAATCTGAAGATTCAAATAGAATGTATATAAAAGGTATGCAAATATATGAAAAGCATTTGGAACTTCAAAAGCTAGAGGAGTTGCAACACTGATATCAGATAGGGTGTACTTTGAAAACATAAGGTAATTTTGGATGAAGATGGAAGATATGTAATAATTGTTGGAAATCTTAATGAGGAAAAAGTGACACTTGTTAATTTATATTTACGAATGAAAACAAAGAGAATTTCTTGAAAAATAACAAAAATTTTGGAGAATGAAAGTGTAGGAAAGTAATTGTGGCTGGGGATTTTAATTAATCAGAGATAAAATAGACAGTACTAATCCCACCCGCTGTGGAGGAGCAAATAAAATGGGGATTTTAAATATGTGGATGCTTCAAACGGCGTGGTTGATGTGTGGAGAGAGGTTAAAGGAATTGAGAGAGTATACACTTTTTCTAAGATATATAATACATATTCTAGAATTGATTATATTTTTCTTTCTAAAGATTTGTTGAATAATGTGGATAAGGTAGATGTGGGAATTTTAAAGATTCTGATCATGCAGAAGTTATGGTGGATTTAGATTTTAATTTTGAGAAAAAGAAGTTATTGGAGATATGACGAGAAATTGTATAAAATGAAAAGGATAAAAATGGATACTTAAAAATTGGAGGAAAGTTGGAGATTAAATGATAACGGGAGGTTAAATTTGAAATTGTTTGGGATGCGATGAAAGCGGTGTTTAGAGGAGAGTATCAAATTATCAAGTAGGAAATATAAAAATTATAAAAATTAAAATGGAAAGAGATAAAATCAGATTAAAGAATTGGAAAATCAATTTTGCTTACTAAAGAAAAAAATTCTTCAGGAGCTTAATATGTTAAGAAATAAAATGATAGAAGAAGATACAGAGTTAGTAAAAGAAATTTGAGATTTTAAATAGGAATTTTTGAATTTAGTAATAGAAATTCTAAATTATTGGCAAAGATGGCGAAAGATAAAAGAGAGAAGAGAGAAATTGGAGTTTTGATAGATGATAGAGGTATAAGATGTTATAAAAAATTAGAGAAATGTGAAGTGGTTAGAAATTTTTTTCAGAATCTATATTCAAAGAAACCAATTAATCGGGGAAAATTGCAAAGCTATTTAGAAAAGTATGTGGTGAAAATTGATCAAACATATAAGGAATTGATGGAAGAAGATATAACACAAGATGAGATTAATGGAATAATACAAAATTAAAATTAGGAAAGCTCCAGGTGAGGATGGATTACCTGTTGAGTTTTATAAAGAATTTAAAGAATTAATAATACCAAGATTGCAAAAATTATTCAATGGAATATTACATGGTGGGGAAGTACCTTCGTCATGGAACAGAACGGTGATATCCTTAATTCCTAAACCAGATAAAGATTTAGAAAGGATTGAGTCCTATCGGCCCATTTCTTTAATTAATCAGGATGCAAAGATATTTACTGCCATTATAAGTAATAGATTAAATAGATTTATAGATAGATATATAAGTTATAATCAAGTAGGTTTTGTGAAGGGTAGATACATGAGTGATATTGTTAGAAGAGTATTAAATATTATAGATGTAGCTGAATATAATGGTGATAAAATTGGTATAGTATCATTGGATATTTTTAAAGCTTTTGATTCTGTACAATGGGAAACTATTAAAGTAATTGTGGAGGCTTTAGGCTTTGGTAATAAGTTTATACATGTTATTTCAAAATTGTACCAAAAGAGCAGTGCAAGAGTGAAGGTGAATGGAATATTAACTGAAGAGATAAAATTAGAAGCTGGTACGAGACAAGGATGTCCCTGTCCCCAACATTATTTTTATTGGCTATGGAAATATTGACAAAATGATAGAAAAGATGAAGAATTAGAAGGATATAAGGGTATAAGATAAATTTGTATGGATGATACTTTAATTATTTTGAAAATGTAGAGAAAGATCTGAAAAGATATATAAGCATTTGATAGAATTTGAGAAATGACAGGATTGAAAGTAAATTGGTCAAAGTCAGAATTATTGATGGATAGTAATGGTAATGAGTCTGAGAATATGCAAGAGCAATTTGGGATAAGGATTAAAACACATTGAAATATTTGGGTATAGTGCTTTCACTTAAGGTTAAAGAATTGAAAAACTTAATTATGATGTGGTGATTAACGAAATTGAGAAGAAGATAGATAAATATAAAAATTATAAAAATTAAAATGGAAAGAGATAAAATTAGAAGCTGGTACGAGACAAGGATGTCCCTGTCCCCAACATTATTTTTATTGGCTATGGAAATATTGACAAAATGATAGAAAAGATGAAGAATTAGAAGGATATAAGGGTATAAGATAAATTTGTATGGATGATACTTTAATTATTTTGAAAATGTAGAGAAAGATCTGAAAAGATATATAAGCATTTGATAGAATTTGAGAAATGACAGGATTGAAAGTAAATTGGTCAAAGTCAGAATTATTGATGGATAGTAATGGTAATGAGTCTGAGAATATGCAAGAGCAATTTGGGATAAGGATTAAAACACATTGAAATATTTGGGTATAGTGCTTTCACTTAAGGTTAAAGAATTGAAAAACTTAATTATGATGTGGTGATTAACGAAATTGAGAAGAAGATAGATAAATATAAAATTTTAAAGTTGTCTTGGTTTGGTAGAATTGCAATGTGTAAGATGATGTTGCTGCCCAAGTTCAACTTTTTATTCGAGATGCTACCACTAAATTTGACAGAGAAAGATATTGAAGGATATCAGAAAAAACTGGATAAATTTTGTAACTGTGGTAAAAGACCTAGATTAGTGAAGAAAATGTGGTATCAAAATCAAAAGGAAGGTGGATTAGGAATCCCCAAATTATTTAATTATTACTGTGCGTATGGTATCCGGATAGTGGTAAAAATATTTAAAGGTGAAGATAATTATTGGAGAGACTTAGAGTTAAGGGATATAGAGAAATTTGGATCAAAGTGGTTTTTAGATAAAGCAAATTTAAAATGTGTAAGTAGAAGTTATTGGTTAAAGGGATTAAGTAAAATGTGGAATAAATTTGTTAAAATTTTAATTCCGGATATAATCCATTTTTGCGTCTTTCTTAATTACTTTTATGGGAAGTGGTTTTGGAGGGGTTAAGAACCGAATGCATATTATTTCTTAAAACTTCCCTCCAAATGGATCCTGGTCTTACCATTTTAGATATTTTTTTTCAGCCTGTTAAAAAAAAATCTATATTATAGCCCCTGTGACAATAAAAACCATATCCTAAATCTTGGCAGCATCTGGCCAGATGGGCAGACTTTGTTACAAGACTTTAAAATTGCAACGTTCTACCAACTTTGAAGGTTGAGCCAATGGCCCTGCTTCTTACTCTGCCAAGATAAGCAGATGACAGGGCTTCAGCTACAGTATATGCTTACAGCTCCCTCCACAGGGGTGAAAATCCTTGTTAGTGGTTTTAGCTCTGGTATACATACATTTTTAACTGATACTGTTTGTGTGTATCAGCGACTGGGGTTCTCAACAAAAAGCCTAAGGTTGGCTTGAAAATAAAGTGCATCCGAGATGACTGGTGATGATGGACCACCAAGTTTCTTTCAGATTATTGATCTTTTCGTGAAGGAATCAAATATATGACAGATTTCTGTATTCCACAGAACGCAACTTGAAAAACACAGGAGAACTTGACATATATAAACTCTGACATTATAAAAACCATTGCTTTGATTTATTGGTTCTTTCCATATTACTTTTCATATTTATATAGCTACCTTACGGACTGAATTAAAGTCCCTTATGGAAATACTGAATTAAATAACCATCTTCTGAAAGCTTTCTGAATAAAAAACTCAGCAACCACATTTTTCTTTCACAGCTATATTCTAGCCAAGGTCTTATCTCATCTGGTTGGACATACTATACTTTTTTTTCCCTTTGTTGTGGTACTTTTTTTTCAGTTTCTTTTAAAGGTGCTCGATTTCTTTAAATATATTGTCAAAAGCTGGATATTACCTTTTTTTATTGTCCCTTGCGCTGTTAACATCAATCAACGTTATCATATAAGTTACCCCTTTGTAAAATCAGATTCCAGTATTACTTTGTTAACCATGGGAGATATAGGACCTTACATAAATAGAATTGATTTACCACAAAAGCACTAAAATGCTTGCATACAATGTTTGTTGTTGTTGTTTTGGTGTTTTTTTCTTGATGAGTTGTGAAATAATAGTCATATCCATTGGGAGACTACACTTGAACTATTTTCTTTTTCTCACCTGCAGTATTTTGAGATTATTTCAGCCTCTTCGTCTGTTTGATTGTGTTTTTACCTTTTCATTTCCATCATGAGGTAAATTGATGAGGCAACAGAAAAGAACTGTCTTCAAAAACAGTTTAGAAATAGTGCAGCTAATAAGAAGTACAATTGCAGAGGGTTTTTTGGTTTTATCAGGAAAACCCAAGCAGCATATATCCAGAATTCATCATTTTACAATCTATGATTTTTTTAAAAAAAATTGTACACACTATGGGTGCCAAATAAAAAAGTCTTTTGATTATGTCATAACTATTGGTCCATTTTCCACATTCTATGCAGTATTTAAGTTTTCCATGAATACATTCTTATAAAATATTTTTAAAACCTCTGCATTTTAGGAGGATATTAAAAGAAACACTCATACAGAATACATATTATATAACTGATTGGTCTTAATAAGATAAATTATGGAGATAATAAAAAAGTATGCAAAAGAGATTTAATTTTAGGTAACTGACATTAATTTTAATCCACTTAAGTTTCAATGAAATAAAAAGCGGGAATTATATCTTAAATTCCAGAGTATTAACCCTACAATACAATACAGAACTTTTAAAGCTAAGATTCAACTATGAGGCTTTATTTGTTTATTATTTTGTTTATTTTAATTTATTTGTTTATTAAATTTCTACTCTTTCCACCTCATCTAACTGACTATGGGCAGTTTGCACATCTCATTTAATTGTTTAGTTTTAATGTAACTTTTGTTTAAAATCAGCCCTTGAAGCAAATTAACTACTACATATGACCAAGTATGGTGTGAACCTAACATTAATTTATTCAGCCAATGATAAACTGATACAGTCTGCAAACAAACAGGCTTAAAACAGTTTCAAAAATATGACATCAGATTTAATCAATACAATCTTTTTTGGCAGCAGCTGCCAAAAAAGCCAACACAGTTCTGGGCTGCATAAACAGAGGGATAGAATCAAGATCACGTGAAGTGTTAATACCACTTTATAATGCCTTGGTAAGGCCACACTTGGAATATTGCATTCAGTTTTGGTCGCCATGATGTAAAAAAGATGTTGAAACTCTAGAAAGAGTGCAGAGAAGAGCAACAAAGATGATTAGGGGACTGGAGGCTAAAACATATGAAGAACAGATGCAGGAACTCGGTATGCCTAGTTTAATGAAAAGAAGGACTAGGGCAGACATGATAGCAGTGTTCCAATATCTCAGGGGCTGCCACAAAGAAGAGGAAGTCAAACTATTCTCCAAAGCACCTGAGGGTAGAACAAGAAGCAATGGGTGGAAACTAATCAAGGAGAGAAGCAATTTAGAAGTAAGGAGAAATTTCCTGACAGTTAGAACAATTAATCAGTGGAACAACTTGCCTGCAGAAGTTATGAATGCTCCAACACTGGAAATTTTTAAGAAAATGTTGGATAACCATTTGTCTGAAATGGTGTAGGGTTTCCTGCCTGGGCAGGGGATTGGACTAGAAGACCTCCAAGGTCCCTTCCAACTCTGTTGTTGTTGTTGTTGTTGTTGTTGTTGTTGTTGTTGTTATGTCTGACAATCAGAAGTTTATCATATCCTGGGGAAACAAATTATGCTTGAATTATATTTTGTAACATCCATATATTTTAAATTTTGGTATAAATTTATATATTTATGATCTGATCATTAGAAAGTAGAGGTTAGTATTTTCGGTTAATAATGTGCTCATTAATTAGCTCATTGATTGGTAATGAAATTTTAAAATTACTTTTTAAAGCATCTTTTCATTGTTCCATCTTAAAGAAACCAAGATTCTTTGCACTTCAAAGTACCGTTCACTTTTATGAGATACATATTACAGGTGGTCCTCAACTTACAACTACAATTGAGCAAAAATTTCTGTTATTAAGCGAGACAGTTGTTTAAGTGATTTTTGCCACATTGTACGACCTTTCTTGCCACAGTTGTGAAGTGAATCACTCCAACTGTTAAGTTAGTAACACAGTTCTAAAGCGAATCTGGCTTCCCCATTAACTTTGCTTGTCGGAAGGTCGTAAAAGGTGATCACATGACCCTGAGACACTGCAACTGTCATAAGTATGAGTCAGTTGCTAAGTGTCTGAATTTTGATCATGTGACCATGGGGGTGCTGCAATGGTCATAAGTATGAAAAATGGTTGTAAGTCATTTTTTTCAGTGCCATTGTAACTTTAAATGATCACTGGTGGCATGCGTAGCCATATCAGTGGGCACGCGAGCTCAGCTCCGGGGTACATGCACGCACTGGCCTGCTGATTTTCGGGCCTTCTGGGCCCACCAGAAGTAGGGAAACAGACTGTTTCCTGCCTCCAGAAGGCCTGGGTGGTGGTGGATAAGGCCCATTTTTCTGGTCTATAGTATCAGGAATTAAAATGAATGGTAGGTGTAAATGTAGATTGAATTACTTGGATTACTTTGAGGAAGCTCTTGTGTGAAACTTCTGAGAATTGGCAGTGGTAAAATCAGGAGTTGCACTAAACAAGCCTGATAACATGGAAATTGCCATTTGTTTGTAGAATATTACAGAAGCAGAGCATGGAGCTTACTCAATTCATTGGAGTTGTCTGCTGAGGAGAGAGTTAAGTGTGCACAGTGGTATAGCGATAGCACTTAAGAGTTATATACCATGCCCATAGTGCTTTACAGCACTCTGGGCGGTTTACAGAGTCAGCATATTGCCCTCAACAATCTGGATCCTCATTTTACTTGGATAGATGGAAGGCTGAGTCAACCACAAGTCATTCAGAATCGAACTCCTGGCAGTGGGCAGAGTTAACCTGCAATACTACATTCTAACTACTGCGCCACCGTAGCTCCTGGTATCATTTGAACATTTTTTTAAATATAAATCTCCCTAAGCATTTAAGAACCAAAAAGACCTCCCATAAATGACCCAATTTCATTTCCAGTTAAGCTCATCTGTCTTGAAATTCAGCTTTTACACCCACTTCTATTGCAAAGCATATTTTTGTTTAGTTCCGAAAATAATGCGATGACACAGCATTAGTTAACCCTTCAAAAATCATTGATAAAATTTCCCTTTTTCTTCTCAGTTTTAGCTTGACTTTCCTCAATGTCCTTGCTGAATACTGTTCTGCATATAATATGCTACTTACTTTTCAGAAATAAAAATGGAATATATGTTGGCTCATATATAGTGCTGTTTGAGAAGTTATAAAGCATCCTGCCTGACCCAATCTGTTATGTATTTACTTGCAAAGTAATCAGTGATTACTGCAGCTTTGTTTCCTGTTCTATAGGCTTTGCATATTTCAGTAAAAAGAGAAAAATAGCGGTGTACTTTGATGCATGTCTGTTTAGGAATCATATCAAATTGTCAGGCTCTTTCTCAAGAATAAGTAGATGCAGAATTGCATCCTAAAATATATAGTTTATTCAGAGTAGTTATGCTACATAAAATCATATTTTATCCTATTGTATGAAACGGAGAGAGAATGATCCTATTTTAAATTCTTTTGAACAGTCAGTGAACAAAGCATTTGGTAATCAATTTCAGCATACAAACAATGATTTCCATGTATATCTTTTTCCTAAATGTAAATAAAACAAGATTTGACTTGACCTGGGAACAAAAAAATCTGCATACACCATTTAAAAAGCAATGCTACTCAGGCCTATTTTTGTTGTTTATATTTCTGTTCCCTGAAGTCTTATCCTTTTTTTAAAATAGTATCTTTATTAAATTTCAAAAATCAAACATTAAAATACAAAATAAAATAAAGGGAAAAAGAGAAAGGCAATAACAGGACAAGTTAAAAAGTGACAACTGATTTGCAACTGGTCCTCACTTTTACAACCTTTGCAGATCTGTAAAGCAAAGGAAAGCTGAAGTGGAATCATAAAATTGTGATGTTTCACTTAGCGTGTGCTTACTTAATGACTAAGTTGCCACTCTCAATTGTGGTCGCTAAAGGAATGCTATCTGCACTGACCTAAAACTGTCCAATACAATATATCTGCATGTAGTACAGATATAGCAAAAGCTGGTAACCTAGTTGACACTTTCTCCGCCTTACTAAAAAGCAATATGTGAAAATCTCACTTAACCGAAGACATGATAGGCCATTGAAATCAACACCTGTGGAAACATCTGGTTATGACCATAGCATATGGAAGATTGCAATTTGGAATACAGAAGGAATAAGTGACAAAGAGCACAAATAAGAACAGAACAGAATACTTGAATATTTTTTGTGGCAAAGTGTGTTGAGACACACAAGAAATGTGTCTCCGGTTCAAAAGCACTCAGTATACAGCAGGAGGAAGGGAGAGGAAAGGAGAGGAGAGGAGAAGGTATATATCTATATATATAAAAGCGAAACCCACTCACGCATTAATCACGAAAACTTGAAATTTGCCATGTATGTTCCTCTTGGCTTCTAGGTGCTCACTAAGAAAGGATTTTTCAAAATGACCATCAGAGCATTAGTATTTCCTATATTATTATAACACGCTCTGATGCTAATTAGTTAAACGTTCTACTCCCCCTCCCAACTTGAAAACAACTCTGGAGAGAATGGGATAGCATAGGACAGGCTTCTGTGGGCCAAGTCTGAGGGAGAGAAAGGGCTATAAAGCCTGAGGGACAGAAGGGGATAGGATAGGAGACGTTTCTGTGGGGCAAGGCTGAGGGAGAGAAGGGGAGAGGATAGGGGAGGATTCAAGCTGTGTCAATTTATCAAGTCCGATCACATAGTTTCGTAGCGAAGCACGGGGATCCAGCCAGTAGTATATGTACCTAAGAAACTAAAAGAAGAGGAAAATAGATAATAGATCTGAATGAAGGCAGCATAATCTTGTGGAGTACAGTTGAAAATGAAGAATGAATGAATGCATGAATGAATGAGCTAAAACATATATTGGAAAGTATGAATTAAGGTCATCTAGGTTGCTGTAGAAGCATACAAGCAAAGGAATTCCTAGGTTGATGACAGCTGAAAGCTGCATTCCAGTGAATGGTGACATAGAAAGGACCTGGGGTGAGTTTTAGGAAAAATGATCCAGTTCTAAATGAATGTGAAGAAGAGCAGGAAGAATTGTTCTATTGGATTATATGAATGGATGGCAAGGATGAGAAACGTGTGTACATTAAAAGTGATTTGGGCCATTCAGGGGAAAGTAAGGAAGGTGATTTCCCAGTGAATATATACTTAGCCAACATTTTTTGAATACAATATGTAACTTACACATTAATCCACCTTAAAAGAAATAACATGATTTATTGCTTATGATTAAATGCTGAGAAAATTAATGTAGGATGCAAGGCTGATGACAGGCTTTAAATATGGGAAAACCCATTTTGGGAGACTATTACAAATGGACCTTGGGAAGCCATAGATAAAGAGTAAAAGTAAAATGGCTAAAGGGGACAAAACGTATAAGTTATGCATGGAAAAGTGTTAAATCATAGTTTAGTTTCCCAATGGAATGAGAATGAATGGAAAGCAGTTGTAAACAAAGAAGATACGCAAGCTGTTTGGAACTGGGTGAGAAAGAATTGTTCCAAAGTATCACAGCAGTTTGTGGAGTTAAGCTAATGGGGAAGTATGTTAAAGAATGATTGGTGGACTACAGAAAGTGAAAGAGACTGAGGAAAAATGCAAATAAGAGAATGATTGATGCAAAAAATGAGGACATGAGAAAGATATTGTATAATGTGTATATGGAACGGGAGATAATGTAGCTGCAAAGAATATAGTCAAACAGAGAAAAGGATGCTGAAGATTAAAAGAGGCACAGCAAGCACAGAGCAGTTTTAACAAAAAATAAAACCTGTTTTGGAAGTGCGTGAAAAGGGTTAAACAAGAAATTCCCAGCAGAAGGAATAGAATTAAGAAAAAAGGGAGGAAATAAATCAGGATGAAACTGAAGTAAGAGAGTGCCAGAAGGAATATTTTAGAGATGGAAGAGTTATATTAAAGAGTGGATTTTTAAAAAAATAATAATAATTGCATTTAAAAATGAAAAAATAAAGTAAAAGTGGGGGGTTAAAGAAAACTGAATTATGAGTTCTGCCCTTCTTTCCACTAATAATTGCCATTTTAATAGATAGAAGAGAATATTTGTAAAGCAGGATTGAACTGTATGGTCCTTGGTGTTCTTTGAGCTTGATGGTTTTCACACAGACATTTCTTTACTTCACTGATGATGTTACCTAGTTTGGTGATGAAATGTCTGCAAGAAAACCACCAAGCTCAGAGAGCACCAAGGATTTTAATTTTAGTCCTTAATTTTCTATCCATACCCCACACTGTGACAAAGCCACTGTCACTGGTCATACTTCCAGCAGATCAATGTTCATGAATTCATAGATGATTGTGTTATGTGTTATGAAATTCTATAAAATTCAGTGCAGAGCAGACAACCAAATATCAGAGAATAATATTTTAAATAGAAAAAGAATATGCTGAATTAGTTGCCTCATTTGTTTTAAAAAAGGAATAAAAAGAAAAATGGACTAGTCAATCCTATAATAGTTTTTCCATAATACAGCTGTGGATGGTTCACAAAAAAATATCCTTGTACGCCAAGGTATTTTCAGCAGCTTCCTGGAAAAAAGAGAAGAAGGTAAATATATTTAGAGCCATATGAACAAGAGACTGTTTTGAGAAGAGCAGGATTTTTTTAGAATCACATTTTGGCAGTGATCCTACCCTCTCAAACTTTGCATTAAGAAAAACAAGAGCTTGCATCGTCATTCTGAACATTGTTGGCTGCTTTTCATAGCTTCTGTTCCCCAAAGAAAATAATTTCAATAGTGCACTTGATGGAGATGGAATTCCTGGCCTGTCATCCATTATGTGCTGGGGTTGCATTTGGCTTCCATTTCCATTGACTCCAGCAGCTCATGAAATGGCTGCATTTTGCACCATCTCTTTCATAAGCGACTTTAATTAAAATGTTTCAGGAAGAGGAACAGCACAGTGCATTAAATGGGTGTCGAGACGATCATTCCCCCTCCCGTTGCTGTTTTCACACCGAAACGCTAGACAATAAATGGGAGACGTAAAATCACAAAGAAGAGAAGGAAAGCAGCTCAAAATTTTACGTATTAGTTGCTTTCCTTGATAAGTATCGATTCTATTAACCTAATTTCTATTTGGAATAGGAGGAATAGCATGTCAAATATGTCAGGGTTCTAAATCAATGAAAATTTCATTCTGATGGCATATATGTATAATATTGAAATGATAGATTAGAGAGAGGTGTGTTTGTGAGAGAGGATAGATGATAGATGAGATAGATGGATGGACGGATGGATGGATAGATAGATAGATAGATAGATAGATAGATAGATAGATAGATAGACAGACAGACAGACAGACAGACAGACAGACAGACAGACAGACAGACAGACAGACAGATAGATAGATAGATGAGAGAGAGAGATGACTGATGGACAGACAGATATTCCCCCCACCCCACCCCCATCCACCCCTCATATACTAATACCTGCTGAAAGCAAAATAAGTTTAGCTCATAGAACTGGCAGGAAACTGTATAAAACTATTTAAAGGAGCTACAAAAGATCAAATGCATTTTTGCTGAAAAAAATATACCAAGCACAAGAAAAACAAGCACAGAGCAGATCACCCAATATATGGTGACAAATGTAAAGAAAATAAACTATCTATACAGTATTTGTTAATGCCCCAAATTTGATAGGAAGGACAGAGCTGAGGGTCACTGCTTTTCGTAAGTATATTTAGTTTGCCTTCTACAAATGGCACCTAACCAGAATCTGCTAGTGGCATACCTGTAATAGGTACATGTCTTGTTCATTTATTCATTCATCCATTCATCCATCCATCCATCTTTGAGTCTAATGAAAAAAATGTTTAGGCAGTGACCATCTGAAACTGGTTCTTGTGTTCAATCTGTTGGGGATTCCACAGGATTCTGGGTGAGGAAGGTCTAGAACCGTGATGGCAAACCTATGGCATGCGTGTCAGAAGTGGCACGCAGAGCCCTGTCTGTGGGCACGCATGCTGTCGCCGGCTGCTCTTCTGGTTTCCGCGAATGCGCACTGATCAGCTGGTCTTCGAGTTTCCGGGGTTGCACACGCACACGCATTCTGGTTTGGGCACTCAGTGCCAAAAAGGTTGGCATCACTGGTCTAGAAGAAACTTTGGGAACTTCACTGAAAGTTATTGGTTGATCAAGTTTATTTATTTGTTTATTAAACCCACCCATTTGATCAAGACTGCTTGTCTTAAAATAAAAAGGAAGAAAATGAAAAGAGTGCAAATAGAACAGAAGTAAAATAATAAAACTAAAGAATAAACAATGAAAAGGAACTCAAGAATACATCACTAGGATAACCAAAAAGATGTACGGATGGAGAGCAGAGGGCAAAAGAGGGAAGGTGGTATCTGCCATCAATCCAGCTGTCACCTTCAGCATGGAACTCACCTATCTGGACTCCAGGCCAACCGGCAGAGCCAAGTCTTTAGGTTCAAGGTCTTCTGAAATGGTCTAAAGTAGGATTTCTCAACCTTTACAAGAGGAGTGGGAACCTATGGTCCATTTATGACTTGTGGACTTCAACTCCCAAAATTCCTGAGCCAGCCATGCTGCCTCAGGAATTCTGGGTGTTGAAGTCCACAAGTCCTAAAGGGGCCATAGTTCCCCAACTCTGCTTTACAAGATGACTGGGTGGGGAATACTGGGAGTTGGAGTCCACTTGTCTTAAAGTTACCAAGATTGGGAAACACAGGTCTAAAGAAAATTGAAGCTGTAAATAGCTACTTTGGACTTCTGAGTGCCCAAGTCACACCAATAGCCCAGCATTGGAATAGGCTATCACTGAAGCATAAAGGCTGGCCATTGTGTAATGTCTCTTCTGGGAGGTGAAATTGGGCTCTTCCTAAACCAAAACCAAGCCCTGCAAAGAGTCTTTTATTAGAGACCACACTGTGACATAAAGATTAATTGACTCTTATTAGTATCTACCAGTGGTGGGATTCAAATTTGTTTACTACTGGTTCTGTGGGCATGGTTTGGCGAGCGTGGCATGGCTTGGTGGGCATGGCATGTCTTGTGGGTGTGGCTTGGTGGGCATGGCAGGGGACAGATACTGTAAAATCTCCATTCCCACCCCACTCCAGGGGAAGGTTACTGCAAAATCCCCATTTCCTCCTGATCAGCTGGGACTTGGGAGGCAAAGATAGATGGCCAGTCACAGGTGGTATTTACCGGTTCTCCGAATTACTCAAAATTTCCACTACCGGTTCTCCAGAACTGGTCATAACCTGCTGAATACCCCCTCTGGTATCTACTCACAAAAGATCCCAGGTCAGAAACTCTGCATTTTCAGTTTTAGGGATGCTTCTTAAGTATTAATAAATGTTCCCAAAGGCAGGGTTCAGTGTCAGGATAATCCATGCTTCATTTTAACCAAGTTCTTATATAAGCCATAATTTACGGGTTCACACAAAGCCTGTAAGAATTTATCTAGAGCATCTTTTAAATCTGAAACAAAGAATACCCTTCCCTCCTGGAATCTCATTGCCTAAATTTAGAAGACCGCCCCAACCTCTACCATCACCAAAAAGCCTTTCCCAGCAGAACATAAAAGAGCTATAGTATAAGACAATGTTTGTTTTGAAAATAAAATTACAACCTATATGGTCATTCATAAATGTTTGCACTGCGTAATTGTTTCAGAAAATGAATTGGCAAGGCAAACTACACAAGAACGTTGCTTTGCCAACCACTTTCTCCCCACCACCTCAGAATTTTAATAGTTGCACACAAGCATCTGTGAGCTCTGGTCAGCTGACAAAAATGTGTGTGTGTGTGTGTGTGTGTGAGAGAGAGAGAGAGAGAGAGAGAGAGAGAGAGAGAGAGAGAGAGAGAGAGAGAGAGAGAGAGAGATCGTATTTGTTAAGATTAACTTCTCGTCCATGGCTGCCTCTCTGTTGGATTTTATTACCACTTTTCTCCATCTTCTCAACTGAATGAATACCTATTAGCAAAAAAAAAAAAAGGTGAAACCTTGGTGACAGTTTAATGGCAAAGTTGCATTTTCATTTGTATTTATGTAATGCTGTGGTGAAATGTAATGTGTTATTCTTTAAAGAGGCTGGGTTTGCAGACAGTGCCTGAGCAAAGGGGCAATAAAACTGGAAATCTGCTATCAAAATACCCAGCTTTCATTTAAAAAAATTGCTTTAAATGGCTGGAATTACTTCTATTTAACCAGCTTCATTTAACAATCCACTCACACAGAAAGAAGTGAGCCAGCTTTAGGCCAGCATTTGACTGTATGGAAAAGTAAGCCAAGTCTCCTTCGATTGCTGGGATTGGGTATGTCTAATTTAATGAAAAGAAGGACTAGGGGTGACATGATAGCAGTGTTCCAATACCTCAAGGGGAGCCACAAAGAAGAGAGGGTCAACCTATTCTCCAAAGCACCTGAAGGCAGGACAAGAAGCAAAGAATGGAAAGTATTCAAGGAGAGAAGCAACCTAGAATTAAGAAATTTCCTGACACTTAGAACAATTAATCAGCGGAACAACTTGCCTCCAGAAGTTGTGAATGCTCCAGCACTGAAGGTTTGTATGAAGAGATTGGACTGCCATTGTCTGAAATGGTATAGAGCTTCCTGCCTGAGCAGGGGGTTGGACTAGAAGGCCTCCAAGGTCCCAACTCTGATATTCTGTATTATTCTGTAAGATGTGCTTGGTTCCTGTATACTTTCCTCATATTATTTTCTTTCATTACTTCTCAATCTTCCCTACAATCTATGGCTTTACTGACCATAAAAAAGCAAAGCTGGCTGAGGAATTTTGGGAGTTGAAGTCCACAAGTCTTAAAGTTGCCAAGTTAGGATAGACTCGGACCATATGATCCATGTTCAAATCTCCACACAATCACAGAGCTAAAAAGTGTTCTTGGGATATCCCCTCTTATAAAATAGTCGACATCTCATGGAATTTGCCTGTGTCAATGATATTTTTCTGTCAGAAACACAGTTACAATTGCCCATATAACACAATAAACTGTTCAAAATTGGGAAATCACAGATATTTAAATGTGGCCTTGATCAAAAAAACTCTTCCAAATGAAGATGCTATTAGTAAAGTATTCTTTAAGATGAACTACACACTTCTCCTTCTCTCCAACTTTTATGTAGTGACAAGTTTCTCAAAAAGGTCCCCAATTCTGAGATACCAACCTGAACGAAGCCGTTGCTTAGCAACATCTCTTTTTATGTGCTCAGATTATATTTTTAAAATCCAGTGCACACTGGATATGAATAGAAGCCAAACTGAGGAGTTCTTAATTTTTTTTTCTATTGCTATTGAAGACTATCTAACCAAATGCAAAGATGCATACACGGGTTTGATAATAAATTTTTAAGGTTTGATGGCTTCTTGTTTTACCCACCCTTCAGCAAAACCTCAGTTTTGTTGTTGTTTTATGGAAACTCTCCTTTCAGTTGTTGTTATTTTTTATGGGCAATAATCTCTCTGCAATATCAGATTTTATTTATTTCTCAAGAGATTTGAGAGTAAACGATTGCCAGTTTGCTAATGATATAATATGAAGTTATTTTCATTTGACACAACAATGAGTTTTTATGTTATTCGTCTTCCTTGTACATCCACCTCTGCTTTAATCATTTCTTTCTCCAAAAATCCAATTGCATGTCAAAACAATACTAAAGAAAGACTAATGTTCCAGTAGATATAGAGTATGACACATAGTGTCCTCCCAACATTTTAGATCAGTGTTTCTCAATTTGGCCACTTGTCCAATGTGTGGACAGCACAATGGCTGGGACATTCTGGGAACTGAATTGAGAAACAAGTTGAGGAACATTGTTTTAGACTAAAACTTCTCAAAACTTCTTGCAATTAGTCAAAGGAATTTGGAGATCATCAAGTGTTCTTGAAAATAACGTTTAGAGTCAGAGAAGGACATGTAGATTGGACTAGACAACAGTGAGCTGAAAACACACATAATATCAAAAATGTTTTTCAATCACCTGGATCCTCAATGTAGCAATCTGCAAGATTGTTTCAACTTACACCATGCTTGAACCTCATTCATTCCACGATAACAGCAGCAAAATTTGTATATGCACAAAGGTGGCTTACAAATATCTACAATGGAAGAATGGGTGCTGAAACTGGTGGAATTGGCGGAGATGGCAAAATTTATAGCTTTGATTAAAGACTTTCAATCTGGTTTGTACTTGGAAACCACTCGTAGCCTTTTTGTGAGAACTTGAAAGAAATGAAAGTTTGATTTGATTATTAGAATTATGTGAGATTATAGAAATAACATATTGTTAACTTTATAGTATTGAGTTTGTTGTATTTTTTTATCTATATCTGTACCAAAGAAAGTTGAAAGTCATTATTTTTCCTATTCTCTTTTCCTTGCTTTTTTTTTTTCCTTTCTGGATTTTTCTCTGGATTTTTCTTTCTTCTGGCTCATTTTTATTCTTTTTTAATTTAATAAAGTTACTTTTTTTTAAAAAAAAAGGATACAATATTGGGCGCTCCAAATTCTCATGTTGTTGCACCAGTCCTGCACTTTAACCTTTAGCTGAAACATCTACACACAATGTCAGAAATAATCATGACTCTCTGTGGGATGGTTCTACAACCCTAATTGAATCATTGCTTATATTTCTTTTTCCACCAATCCTCTTAACCTTTCTGACATTCTATAATGACATTGAGGTATGGGCTTAGTATTTCCAGGGTCAATCTTATGCTCAGCTGAAGTCGTGGCTACTGATTGGCTAGTGAATTAAATTCTCCTATTAGGGCCTATAAATCTTGTTTTGGTGTATTTGGTATAATCCTGGATTTCCTCTGATCTTTGCCTTAGCACATTGGCATTGTACAACTTTAATTTACGTTTCCCTACATCAGTGTTGTAATTAATACTGGTCCCAGTTTGGCAATTGCCATGCGTAGTCTCTACCATTTGTCTTTTAATTTGCATTCTGCATTAGGAAGTAATAAGACTTCTTCTAACACCTCGAAACTTTTCCCTCTAGCACTTTAATCACAACCACTTTTGAACCTTCTCTGAACCTGTTGCTTCTTTCTCTAATTTTTCCTTAACAATATTTAAAATTCTCCTGGCTCATTTTCCATAGAAAAGCTCAGATATACTCAACCCAATGGATGGCTGAGTAACCCCTCTGCATGCAAATAACAGGTTGGACAACCACACAACCTAACACACAGGAGCCTCAACTGCATATTTTTAACATCTGGTTTAATTGTTCTGTAGCTCCTCCTATCTGTAAGTGATAAGGGCAAGTATAAATTCCCACTGCCTACGATCTCTTATAAATGTTTGAATAAAGAAGACTGAAAATGTGACCCTTGATCTGACAAAAATCTCTTGGGATATTCCTACTCTACTAAAGACCTTAGTTAGCTTTGTAGCCATCATTTTCATTCTTCTATTCCTTAGAGGTATGCTTCTGGATAAGGTGTTGCATAATCATAGATTTCTAAAATATATTGATGGCCTTTTGTAGTCTTGAGATAAAGGACCTAGAATATTTATAGTAATTTGTGAAAAAGGAATTAGAAAAGGATACTTTTCTCTGAGAAATTATCGCTCATTCCCTTATGTCTTATATTTAGCTATTTTGGATGTGACCTGTAGGACCTCTACTTCTGCTGTCACTCAAGCAGTAAAACTGATTTGGCAAATGATTTGGGGTTCAATAACTGCCTAAGCGTTTTCATGCAGTAGCCTCATTGACTCAATTCTAAATGGTGCCTTGCTTCCAACTTTTAATTTACCTTTGTTTTTCTTTGTTCTTACCTTGTTTTAAGTCTATTTTAATTGTACCTTTTATATGGTTTATGAACTTTACCTGTAAACCACCCAGAGCCACTTAGATCATGAGACAGGTGATACCTAAATGTGATAAATACATAAGTAAATATTCTCGTGGGACTAAAACCAGTCCCAACATTTCTTGTATATTCCTCTACACCAGTTGGTGTTGGTGTAGAGGTGTTGCTGGTGATGGTGGTAGTTTTTAACAAAAATATGTTTTTCTGCCCAATTATTTTCAGCCTCACTGAAGCTTACTCTGCAATTTTTCACTGTAGAGTCCTTATAACAACCCAATGTTTACTTCCTCTTTTGATCCATGGGCCTCCTCTTAGTCATAACATAACGTAACGTAACGTAACATAACATCATAACATAACATAACATAACACAACACAACACAACACAACACAACACAACATAACATAACATAACACAACATAACATAACAACAGAGTTGGAAGGGACCTTGGAGGTCTTCTAGTCCAACCCCCTGCCCAGGCAGGAAACCCTACACCATTTCAGACAAATGGCTATCCAACATTTTCTTTAAAAATTCCAGTGTTGGAGCATTCACAACTTCTGCAGGCAAGTTGTTCCACTTCTGCAGGCAAGTTGTTCTAACTGTCAGGAAATTTCTCCTTAGTTCTAAGTTGCTTCTCTCCTTGATTAGTTTCCACCCATTGCTTCTTGTCCTGCCTTCAGGTGCTTTGGAGAATAGCTTGACTTCCTCTTCTTTGTGGCAACCCCTGAGATATTGGAACACTGCTATCACGTCTCCCCTAGTCCTTCTTTTCATTAAGCTAGACATACCCAGTTCCTGCAACTGTTCTTCATATGTTTTAGTCTCCAGTCCCCTAATCATTTTTGTTGCTCTTCTCTGCACTATTTCTAGAGTCTCAATATCTTTTTTACATCGTGGAGACCAAAACTGAATGCAGTATTCCAAGTGTGGCCTTACCAAGGCATTATAAAGTGGTATCTACTTGTCTTATCTACTTATCTACTTGTCTTCATTCCTTATCTTTGCAAGGTTTAAAAGGTAAAGGTTCCCCTCCACATACATGCTAGTCGTTCCCGTCTCTAGGGAGTGGTGCTCATCTCCGTTTCAAAGCCGAAGAGCCAGCGCTGTCCGAAGACATCTCCGTAGTCATGTGGCTGGCATGACTAAACACTAAAGGCACACGGAACACTGTTACCTTCCCACCAAAGGTGGTCCCTACTTGCATTTTTTACCTGCTTTCGAACTGGTAGGTTGGCAGAAGCTGGGGCAAGTAACGGGAGCTCACCCTGTTACACAGCACTAGGGATTCGAACCGCTGAACTGCCGACCTTTCAATCAACAAGCTCAGCGTCTTAGCCACTAAGCCATCACGTCCCTATTTGCAAGGTTTAAAATGTCCCAATAGGACAGAGTGCAAAGGAAGAATTATTTAAGAATCCTCTTAGGGGGACTTGTGTTTTCCCTTCTTTCTCTTTCCATGTCTTCCTTTCCAGTTACCAACCAGCCACAAACAGCTGCCCAGGGTAAGCTCCTGGTATAATTGCCTTAGCACTCCTATTATCAAGCAAGTAGCAATTTCATTGAGAGTCTATGCAAGTACCATCCCTATGGGTACCTTCCTCATAATGCCATATGCACCTGTGCAGAAATTTTACTCCAACCTAGTATATTTTTCATCAAAGATAGGTACACCGGCGTTCATTGATTTCCTGTGCCTCTCAACCCAATTATGCTCTTTCCATTAACTCTTATTCTGTCAAGCATAAACAAGCGGACTCACACATGTAGAGTATAAACTAGCTGCTTTATTGCTCAAGCCTATTTCAATCTTGTCAGACTTTCAGTTTGCCCAGGAACCGTTAGATAAGGTTCAACAGCATTCAGGGAGGTGGTGGGAGGCATGTCAGATCTTGCTCTCTTGTGTCTATGTAAGGATTCTGGACTGAACCCCTGCTTGATCCCTCCTCCCAACTGGGCAGTCTCTCTCCAATCAACCGTCTCCATTCCTGTGAGATGCTATTTCTGGGCAGTCTTTCTGCCATCTTTGTGGGACAAAATTGAGCCCAATGGCTATTAGCCCTTAAATATAGACCAGGTTAGGAAACAGAGCCCACAGCAGAGGTGGGTTTCAGCAGGTTTTGACCAGTTCTGGACAACCGGTAGCATTTTGAGTAGTTCGGTGAACCAGCAGCGGAAATTTTGAGTAGTTTGGAGAACCCATAAATACCACCTCTGACTGGCCCCACCCCCATCTATTCTCTGCCTACCGAGTCCCAGCTGATCAGGAGGAAATGGGGATTTTGCAGTAACCTTCCCCTGGATTCGGGTAGGAATGGAGATTTTACAGTATCCTTCCCCTGGAGTTGGGTGGGAATGGAGATTTTGCAGTATCCTTCCCCTACCACGCCCACCAAGCCATGCCATACCCAAGCCACACCCACAGAACTGGTAGTAAAAAAATTTGAAACCCACCACTGCTCCACAGGGACTATTGGAACTCTATTATTGTAAGCTATATTAGAATCTCGAACACTGCCAAAACTTCCCTCTGCTCCATCTCACAACACACAGAATTAAAGTGAGTTATTCTGAGTCTCTTTCTTATGCTCCCTCAGTTTCTAAAACTGTTGCTTCTCTTTTACCTGCTAACACTTTTTATACAGTAACAGCTCTTCATCACAGTCCCTATAGCTTGCCTTTCTTTGGTTTGCCTCTGACATTCATATTTCTTAGGCTTCTGACCTCTGCTAAAGTCTCTTTCTCTTCCTTGGGTTTTTATTTATTTATTTGCATTTATTAATAAAATTTAATTTATGTAGGGTTTTTTTTTTCCTAAGAGGACATTCCTTCTTGACAGGTTTCCCTTCCTACTTCTTTGCTTCTACACTGAAACTTTTCCGCCTTGCAAGTTTCTAAATGTACTATTAATATTGCTTTTGAGGTTACAGGTTGTGGTATTTTAGTTATAGCTTTAGAAAGCATTGTTTAATATGCAAATCATCACTAGTTAATTCCAGTCTTAAAATGAGGAACGGAGAATTATCAGTGAGAACATGTTTTATTCTGGGACACCTGAAATGCCTATAGGCAGAAAGGGAGGATAATTTTTTTTTTTTTAGTATATTCATAGAGGCTTTATATAATGACTGAAAATCACAATTTTCAGGAAAACTGAGATGAGGAAATTAAGCTAGCTTTGATTCTATTTTTAAAAGACATTTTTCTCTAGCAATGGCCTTCGCTCATCCAGGGCCATGCCTTCTCCCTTTGTTACAATATACACATAATGCTTCTACAGCCAGACAAAAATTACATCACAATGAAGAGAAAACCGCAGGATTCCCAATTCATTACAAGTTTTACCAAAATAAGAGGAAGATGAAAGGCTCAATCAATCCCAGCAAAAGTTAATTGCTGCCCATTTCCATACATCTAATTCAATTTGCTTGTGGCTCTGACCTACAAGAAATCCCAACCACAATCCTAATAATAAATAAAAATCTCAAAAAGACTTCAATGATTAGTGTGTGTGTGTGTGTGTTTTAGAGTGTGCGTGTGTTTTTATAAAATGGTCTGGGACTTTTATATAAACATCTGCAACTGTATTTGAAGTAACAAAAAATCTAACCTGCTTAGATTTTTGCTTGTCTCTGCAGAAGGCCTCATTCCCAGGCTAACACCTGCTTCTCTCCTTAATTTTTCCTTAGCATATAAGGTATTGACTCCTACTTGCTGGTTAAATCACATTTTGTTACAGGTTGGGTCTATGCCTAACATGTATTTTGTTTTAGTTAGTTGGCAATTCCGCTTTAGCAACCTGACTGTAGCACCTAAAGACTCCTTTCAATGAACCAGGTGTGTTTATAGCTATGAGGAACCGTAGCACAGCTGTCACGATAATGTTTAAACACAAGGTGAGAGAGGGAATTGCACAGGCAACATAAAGGAAAATAGTTGGGAGATCTGCTAAAGAAGGTAGAGAACTGTTGAAAAGAGGATTCAATAAGTACTTCAATGCTATATAAGTCAAGCAGAAAAATCAAATTATCAAGGAAGAAATTCATTAAATTCATTAGAATAGCTAGAGGGAAGTAACCATCCTTGGGAAGAGATCTGATTACAAAGTTAGACCAGTCTGAAGTTGCAAGTTCAGTATGGATTTTATTGAGGTCGGCAGGAAGAAAGAAAATCTCTGAAGTAACACCTCTGAAAGTAGCTGATGGAAATAGCACTTATGCTGGAGAAATATCTATATTTTAATTATTGTGAGGTTTGTAATTACATTTTACTTATAAATTGTGTAACCTCAATCAATCAATCAGGATAGGGCTGGAAGGGAACTTCGAGGTCTTCTAGTCCAAAATTGATGCTCAAGCAGGAAACTCTATACCATTTCAGATAGGTGGCTGTCCAGTCTTTTCTTAAAAACCTCCAATGATGAAGTACCTACAATTTCTGAAGGCAACCTGTTCCATTGGTTAATTGTCCTCACTGTTGGGAAGTTTCTCCTTAATTCCAGATCGCTTCTTTCCTTAATTAGTTTCCATCCATTGTTTCTTGTCATGCTTCTGGTGCCTTGGAAAACCTCTTCTTTGTGGCAGCCCCTAAAATACTGGAATACTGCTATCATGTCACCCCTAGTCCTTCTTTTCTCTACATTGGCCATATCTAATTCTTGCAACCGTTCCTCATACGTTTTTGTCTTCAGGCCCTTAATCGTCTTAGTTGCTCTTCTTTGCACTTTTTCCAAAGTCTCAACATCTTTTTTATAATGTTGTTACCAAAACTTGTTTTTTGTACTTTGCTATACATTTTTAGGAAATCAGATGTCTAAACAATATCAAGTAAAAGGTTCAAATTGGGTCTGCATCAGTGGTGAAATCCATTTTTTTTTTACTACCGGTTCTGTGGGTGTGGCTTGGTCGGCGTGGTATGGTGGGTGTGGTAGGGGAAGGATCCTACAAAATTTCCATTCCCACCCCACTCCAGGGAAGGATATTGCAAAATCTCCATTCCCACTGGCCAGCCAGAGGTGGTATTTGCCAGTTCTCTAAACTACCCAAAATTTCCACTACCAGTTCTCCAGAACCTGTCAGAACCTGCTGGATTTCACCCCTCGTTTACATGTAAGTTTAAGCCTGATAGGCCTTATCTTTGTCAGGCTTCTCTGAGGATGAAGTTCTGCAATTGTCTGACTATATATAACAGTACATATTCTATTGTTATTGATCCACTCACTCACCAATTCTACATGAGCTTTTCAGATCCATAAAGGAGTGAAAAAGCACCAAGTTGTTTCCTACTAGATTTATTGGTCTAAGACAGGGGTCAGCTCAGGAGCCGCATATGGCTCTTTCACCCCTTTGCTGCAGCTCCCTGTCACTCAAAATATGCATCACAACTGCCAATGTGCGACACCCGCGGGCATGTGATTTATTGAGCTTTTCAACTCCCAGTAGGCCAACCATGGAAAAGTTTCAGAAGAAAACTGAACATTTAATTCAACTACATATGCTAGTCTTGTGGCTGCTCATGAAATAGGCAGGGGAAGGGTTTTGTGGCTCCCTGTATTTTCTTTTCTGTGGGAAACAGCTCCAAACGGCTCTTTGAGTGTTTAAGGTTGCAGGCCCCTGGTCTAAGAGATCCAAGATTCTTGGCCACCATGCTCATTAGCCAAGCTGGTAAGAAATGCCAGGAACTAACACGTTCAGAAGGCACAAGTGGGATTGATTGATTAAGAAAAATTCAGATCCAAGCCTTGTTCCCTAGCTGAACCATTTCTGCTTTTCACAATGTGGACTTTACAAAAGAAAAGCAACAAAACCAACAGTAAGAACCAATAATCCATATTAGAGTGAAAATTTTAAAACACCGAAGATCAGTGATTATTTTTCACTACTTCTTTTGATGGTACCTGTTTCCTTAAGGGACGTGTATTTATGAAGAATACGTTGGCTGATTCTCCCCACTGAAGTCCCATTATGTTTTGACAGAGAGAACAGAGTAGGCCACGAGAACCAGAAAGGAGTTGGAAATGAAAGCTTTGAATCATATGAGTAATAGAAGAAAGAGATGCTCTTCACAGAGAATGCTCAGCCAGACTCCGCTCACAAGAGAACAAGGTTGTTGCTGGGTTGCCTGCATTTTTTCCATAATCATTAAAGCTGTGTGATTATATGCTTTTGATTTTAAAATTACACAATACAAAACTCAAATGCTAAGAGTGTAATTTAGAACAAAGGAGCCCGAGCAAGAGCTATAATTAAAGATACACACAAACGCTAAAAACACAGCACTGAAAAATGATGCCGCAAGAAACAAATTTTCATGTTCCATGCAGTGGGGGAGGCAGACGGATTCCCTTAATATGAAGCTCTGAATTTCACAAGCATGTTCCATACGATGTGGCCGTTGCTATGGTAACAATCTTTATTTGCTGAAGCTGTACAGATGTGTACAATTCATGAACTTACAGGCTCTAAATTTATTGCTTTCTTGAAATGGAGGGAGTATCAATAACTTATTAAACTCACTCCCCCTACCACATTTTTTTTAAAAAGAAAATCACTTCAAGTTTGCCTACAATGGGTGTATGGTAATTGATTCTGTTTAAAGACAAGAGAGGTTCGGAGTATGCCTGCAGGCTAAAAGAGGAACCATTGAGAAATAAAGATATCTAAGTAAAATTACTATGGCTGCAATCCTATCTATATGTGCTTGAGAAGCAGCTACATTGAAGTCAGTAGTAATTATTTCTGAGTAAACTTGTATAAAATGGGAAAGTGAGAGCCTTGTATTTCTTCCCCAGCATATTCTTCCTAAAAGACAACAAAATATATATGAAATATTAAGTAAAACATTATTAACATATTCATTTGCCACAGGAAAGCTAAGAACACATTATTATTTCCAGTTAATTAAAAAAGCAAAAGAAATAAGAACAAATATATATACACATATCCATCTTAGAGCAACACCTTTCTTAGACCAAGTCAAACAAATTCTGATATCTCTCTGTCTTCTCTTCAGGTTCAACATTAGGAAAGGGGAAGGGAGGGAGAAACGCTGCCTTGATACTGAAGTCATTAATTTTGCAATTTTAAGATGGAACGAGAGAAGGGGGTTCAGATATTCAAATTAGGTTTTATCTGATGCTGTGAAGGTTACATCCAACACTCTCCCCTGAGACTGCTATTGGGTTGGGGGTAGAGGTAAATCGGTTTGATTCATATTTTAATACAAACATATATAATGTTATACTACCAATCTAATATGATCACTACAAACAGTTATCGTTCAATATCTGCATTCTTCAAATTTTATGATTCTTCAATTAAAATAGGGGTACCTAAAAGCCATTTCTATGAAAAATGCATTTTGCATTTTGTATATTTGTAAAAATGCATTATACTTGCCTAGCATGCATATAATAGATTGTATATATAGACAGGTATATTTCTGCATTCTAATTGATTCAAACACAGGGTCAGTCACTTTTATGATTAGCGTTCTGAGATAAATCAAATTGACACATTAACTGATTCTTAGACAACTGAAAAGAACAAACATCTTCCATTTTTTAAAACATAAGGCCCCCTGTATTGGAAGCCTTCTCCGTCTCAGATGAAATACATGTTCCTAGTAGTTAAACACAAGAAATATAATGATGCTAGACAGTTTTGATGCTAATGAAGTGGAAGACATTTTAGATGCTATACTAGAGAAAAACGAAATTAGATAAATTTACTTAATGGATTGAGACTATGAATCGGCACAAAGTCTTATGTCTGCTGGAGGGCTGTGAAAAAGTCTCTGAATTCCATTTAGAGCAGTATTTCGTTAGGCCAACAAAGATCACCAAAATATGCATATTTTTTAAATCTCTAGATCAGGCAGACTGGGATAAGAGAAGACAAAATGGCTGTGCTGTAACGTCCATTTGGCCTCAAGACCAAAAATAGGAGAAGACTGAAGAAACTTGGTGTGGGAATAATTTTATGTTGCCACAAATTTGCCTCTTCTGAGGAATAGACTTTTATACCACCTGAAACTGTTATTCATACTTTAACAGCTTGTATTAGTTTTCAGCCATTACATAAAGCTAACTAGCTAATTTGGGTTTTGTTTACTTTTTTGCCCTGTACAGTCTAAACCATCAAAATTTAATTGAGGTCTGCTAATGTTGTTGCTTTAAAACAATTACTATTATTATTGATTCATCATTGCATCTTTGTTGCTGTTGCTGCTATTTTAGTTGTTTTTAATTAACTGGTGTATGTGCTTTTAAACAAAACGTTTACAATGTTTGTTTTTTCTCTTGCTTTTCAATGGATATTCCTTGTAAGAGTTAAGTGACAAAAAGTGGGTTATAAATACAGAAATGTGCCGTTCTACCTATTTACTCAAAGGCAAATCCCACAATATTCAGTAAGGCTCATTCCAAGAAAGGTTGTCACATTGCAATCTAATGAAGTAAATAGATAAAGTATCACTGAATATATTACACTTTACACTGCCCAGAGCCTCTTCCTGAATGAGATGGGCAATCTAGAAATATGAAATATACATATACACACACACACACACACACACACACAATCACAGGTTTACATTGAGAAAACGAAGCCAGATATGACACACTGATGTTTTTAAAAATGCAATTGAATCAGGAATAAAGCTGAAAGAGACCTTGGAGGTCTTCTAGTCCAACCCCCTGCTCAAGCAGGAAACCCTATACCATCCATTTCAGACAAGTGGCTGTCCAGTCTCTTCTTAAAACCTCCAGTGATGAAGCAACCAGAAATGTGCAAATAATATCAGTTGAAGTGGGGGACACCCGTGATCATTACAGGCATCAAAAACATGCATGCAGATGAATATAAGCCTTCAGCCAGATTTGGAAATATCCTGGGGGAAAAATCAGACTTCGCTTAGATAAAACAGTTGCTCTGCACCCAAAGCCAAGCCCATTTCAGTTTCTCCTCCATAACATAGCAACAGAGAAAGAGCTTCATTTCACCCACCCTACCTGGATGCTGATAATTATTAGTACCCTTTTCCCATTTGCTGATTATATTTGGATCTGTGAAATCCTAAATGCAGTGATGTGTTTAATATTACATCTGATCTAAGCTCGAATAGTTAGGGGAAATCTACACATTTCATGGATTAAATACTATCCCTTGATTAGAAGCTAATAACCAGGAAAGCAAAAGACAAAGTGAATTTTAATAGTGGGAGGCAGAAAGAGGGGGGACGTGATGAATTGTGAAGGAGGCAGAAAAGGAGGAAGCAGTGGCTGATAGAGAAGGGTTAAAAAAGGGACCAAGTGATGGGCTATCACGACTATCCTGTCCACATATGCCAGCTTCCATTGCTGATTCTCTTGCTCATAATTACAGCAATAGTACTAGTCTTGACTCCTTTTTGAGTTAAGAGTGCTAGAACCAATGATATCATAAGAACTAGTCAGTAGTGTTGGGAAGTTGCCAGCTAGGCTGGAAGGAGGGGTTAAGTGAGGGTCTAGCTTGGAATCCTTGCACAGCTGCAAGTGGCATAAGCTTGACCTGCCGCAAGATCCATGAAGCTTTATCTGGTCATTCTCAGCAGAAGGCAAGCAACCTGGGGAGATTCTTGTAACCTAGGTGGTAGACATTAAAGTTACTGACTTGTTATTCATGAGTGGCTTTGGTTGCTTGCATCTGACAGATAGACAGATAGAAACCCAGGCCAAGTTGGGGTGACAATGGGGTCAGCTGCTCTTATCATCTTCAGATTTATTGATTTACTGACGATGTTTTTGTCTCCACACTATAAAAAAATCATAATGGTAAAGATCCTATAGATTTTATTCAAGTCATTCTTAGAGCGATATCATTTGCTGACAATTTCTTCAAGGGCGAAGAACAGTATAATATAAGAAAATGTTCTTCTGGCTTAATGTTTTTGAAAGTATTACATAAATTATATGTAAGTCATTGGATAATTATGAACTTTCTTCTCCTTTATATTTATATGGAATATTTATTGAATTGCGTGCTGTGCTTTTACAGTAAAATGCCTTTTACCTTGGTTCCTTTGTTCAGCTCCCCCAAAACCTGACAGTTATCCTTTTATAAGCTATTCTAAGAACATTTTCTCTTCTTTGAAACTGATTGATGCACTCCTCTAAATGTTCCCGCAAATATCTTTTGAATTTAAGTTCCTGCATAATGTAGTAAGATAAAAGAATTCTATACCTCAACAAGAGACATTACAAAGCAACCGAAGACATTATCAAGGACATTAACATGTTCCTAATAGCAATAAAACCTTTTAACTGTCTGATGTTGAACATGTTCTTACCAAACCACCACATATTATGGTAATTGGTTCCAATTTCCAAATCTTTCATTGCAAAGTTACAAGATAGGTAGGGGCTGAGAAGTGAAACTAAAAACCCAGCTTGGCTGGTATATCACTTCTACCTTTTTGAAGCACGCAGCTTTATAACCTTATTACATATGTAGTCGGCATTCAACTATCATGAATCTACTATAGTTTTGCCCTAATAACAGCTGATGGGAGAAATCTACCTTCCTTTTTTCTGTGTATATTGTTAAAATAGTTCATATTTTTCTCATCAAGATATAACACTTCTATTCCAATTGGTGTCGATTCCTTCTCTCCATCACAAATTGCGTGAAGATAAAAGAGGGACTTTAGCTTTCTTTCTTTTTCTTCCTAACCAAATGTAGTTCCACCTTTGAGGCTTTGGTAAATACACAAACTTCAAGATTGAAGTTGCTGTATGAAATATGAAAAATACGTTTCTAGGATACATGTAGTCTAATGTGTAAGTGGGTATGTACTTACAGCAGAACATATTGTATGTTGTATTCGAGTTGGCAAGATATTTTGGGTGACTCATTGACACAGGCCCATGTACACACAGAGACACAAACACAAATACATGCATACACACAGGTTGACAAGTGTTCAGCCCTCGGCAAACGCAAAGACTATGCAAGTGCAAATGTAACATTTGCCAAAGTGATGTGTTAAAAAATAGCAAACTCTCTAAATGGAAGAACTGTTTATAATTGCAAAGCTGGAATCAAGATGCATCCTAGTGAAAGCAGACTATATCTTGTTAACATGTTAAAAGCAGGAAACGCACATGCTCTTATTAGGAAATAGATGCTCTACAGACCAGATCATATTCTATTGCCAGCTCATGTCCAACTTCCATGATTAATGTACAGAATCAACAGAATCAATCGACTTAGCTACTTTTTTCTCTTTTTCTTTCTTTCTTTCTTTCTTTCTTTCTTTCTTTCTTTCTTTCTTTCTTTCTGTTGTGTCTCGTCCGCTTTCACCGCAGCCGGGGCCTTCTTATCTGCTTCCGAACGCTGAGGAATGTCCTAGTATGCCTCCCGGCCCCAGCCCTGGCTCCATGCCCAGACAGGCTGAGGAGGAAGAAGTACCTCCAACCCCCAGCTCTGGCTCCATGCCCAGGCAAACGGAGCAACTAGACCCCTCCCCCACAGCATGTGAGCCTGAGGAAGGTCAATTACCAACAGCTGCCAACTGGAGTGACCCTCGCGTCAGAAGACTTGATAGACGGAGGCAACAGATGGAAGGGAGGGGCAAGCCTGGATAAGTGCTGAGTCATGGAGCCACACCCCATGGCCTATATAAAGGACCTGCTTTCTGGCATTCTCTGAGTCAGGCAAAGTCTAAACATAGCTTGCTGAAGTCACTTTCTGGTCTCCTGCCTGCCTTGAGAACTTTGCTAGGACTTTGGCAGAGCTGCAGAGGCAAACCTGATTCGGATTTCCCTGACCCGGCCGTCAGCGGAGGAGTGGGACATGACACTTTCTTTTGAAACAGACAGTGCTGGACTTATACATTTTTCCTCACCAGAAGCATAATTTTCTTCTCTTCTTTTGAGGAAAGACTGTCTGCTTCCTGAATTACTTCAACCTAGAAAATCAGCACTTCAGTCACTTTCTACTTCACGCTAAGATTATAATTTGATCCATGAATGGATGGGGCATTCTGTATGGTACTTGGTCTAACAGTTAATCAAATATTATGACAAAGAAAATATAAGGACTTTTTTCTCCAAAAAAAAAAATAACATATTTTCAGAATGAAACTCCCAGTTTGCTACAGATCCACCAAACAAAAAGGAATCATAATGAATAATGGGAAAAAAATGTGCATTTTATGATTTCAAATAATATCAGAATCTTTTTGCAAACTGAAACAAACTTCTAATATGGCTATTTTCAAAGATAACTTGATGACATATTTCATTGTTCTCACCTTAGTGATTGCGACAGACCCAAATAGTTATGGCTCCATTCCCATTCCCCAAACTTTCCAAAGCAGTTTGAAGCGGATTTACTTATTTTCTTAACTTTTCCCAACCTTGGGGAACCGAGAACAGGTTCAGTCTGTTGGAGCATCCAAACTCTCCCTCCCTACTTCACACAAAAGTAGAAAAAAATAAAAATAAAACCTCAAATAACCTCATGTTTCACGGATGGGTAGTCCATAACTTACAACCATTCATTTAGCAACCATTAAAAGGGCTGCTGAAAAAAGTGTCTTATGACCAGTCTTTGCACTTACAACCATCATAACATTCCCACGGTCACATGATCAAAATTCAGGTGCTTGGCAACCAGCAAGTGTTTACAATGGTTGCAGCACCCTGGGGTCACCGGCTTGCCATTTGCCACCTTCCCAGTCAGCTTCCAACAAGCAAGCTCAACAGGGGAAGACAGATCTGCTTAATGACCACATGATTCAGTTGACAACTGCAGTGATTCACTTAACGACCAGGGCAAAAGAGGTCATAAGATCAGATGTGACTTACTTAACAACTGCTTTGCTTGGCAACAGAAATTCCAGTTGCGATGGTGGTCATGAATCAAGGACTATTTGAACTGGCTCTTGCCCTGCCAAAAGACAAGTAAAAAATAGAATTCATGTCAATGTCACTGCTATTAAGTCCAGCCAACATTCATCTAAAATGGGTATCAAACTGGTGGCCCATGGGCCGGATGCTTCATGCGCAGGCCATGCCCACCCCAGCTCCACAAAGGGAAAAAAGTCATGATACATCATGTGACGGCAATGTAACACCGCAAGTTTGATACCCGTGATCTAAGAATCCCGAAGTTCAGGAGCTTCCAAAAAGATGAAGCAAATCTTAAAGTTAGGGATGAGATAATATTCTATGACAATTCACCATGGCCAACTTGCCATGGGAAAACTCGCTGTGGGACAAGAGTTACACTAATATTGAAGAAACAGTGGAATAGAATCATTAAAGAAATAATGCCAAAGGAGAGACAAAAATGAAATGTGAATGACAAAAATTAAAATTAAAATAATTTTTAACTATCTTAAATAATTAAATTGAATTGTCCCGCAACAAGTTGTCCTGTGGCAAGTTGGCCATAGTAAACTGTCCTATGGTGAGTTGGCTATGACGAATTGGCCATGACAAGTGGCGAATTGGCGGTGGCGAGTTGTCCCATTCCGCCTTGAAGTGCATCAGTCCAGCTGTTGACCACAGAGGACTGGAACTGTTTTGACATGGCTCTAAGTCTTCATGTAGAACACGGGTGTCAAACTTGATCGTGTCATGCGCCAGATCGTGATATATCATGATGTTTTTTGCCTTTGTGGAGCCAGAGTGGGCGTGGCCTGCGCATGACGTATCTGGCCCACGGGCCGCCAGTTTGACAGGCCTGATGTAGATGGTTCTATTGTAATTCTCTCAACCACTCCTAAGTGCTCTGCAAGCAGAAGGACATGGCTAGTGGAAGCTGAAGCCGAATTGTTTATTATTAGAAAATTTATTTTACACCGCCATATTAGAGAGAGCATTTTTTAAAAAAAAGAAAGATAATTATGGCTTTGTCTTCTACTGCATAAAATGCTCCGTCGAATTGCTGTAAGTTAGTTTTTCAATAGTCATTTGATTTAAATATTTGAAATGTGTGCCTTGCTGGTTTCAGTCTTAGCCCAATCAGAAATCAGATTCTTAAAACACTATAGCATAGCAGTTACTAAACAGTAATTACTGGGCTTTAAAGAAACTGAGGCTTTAAACATCATTGCGTTGTACACCAGGTTAATAGCCATTTCTCTTTGCTTCAGCTTACATATTCAAGCCTTTTTCAATGTTATTTTAATTTTCCTTGTGATATTTTGAAAGCCTGAATTTAAAATTAAAAACGCTCAAGCCCATTGCATCAGTAAGGACACAAAAATCCACAAAATAGAAGGCAATCCTTAATATATCCCCAGATTAAATCACACTGAGGAAAGCTTTGGGAGGAGGAAAAAAAAAAAAAAGACTGATGTTATTTGTCTCCTGTAAACACAATAAGGTACAGATTAAAGATAAGTCTGAACACCAGCTAAGCTTTCAAAACAGCTTGTCGGCTTTATCATGCAAGTTTAAATCATGGTATTATTATATTAGACTTTTTAAAAAGACGTCATGGGAGGCACTTTGAAATTAATTAAAATCCTGCATTCATTTGTTTGGGAAAGATACATTTTATCCACGGAGACAATACAACACATCCAAACAGCCAGATATAATTTTTAAGCAAAAAAGAGACTGCCAGTAATATTTCAGAATAACTCCTCTTTGGACATGACATTCAGCCAATTGTGGCATGATTTCTGAAACAATTATTTGTACCTGAGGTGGTTAGAAGAAAAGCTCTATTGACGCCAGAATGATCTGATCTGTCAATTGTTCCTCCTATTATTGTTATTAGTAGTATTAGTATTAGTATTATTATTGCTGCTCCAGCCTTTTTTCTTTGGAAGTTCAACAGCAGCCCCTAGTGGACACGGGGGAGCACTGCAGGAGCCAATGGCAACTGCGAATCCAAGCACTTTAGAGAGGTTTCATTAAAAGGGGAAATTCTGCTTGTTTTCCCTCCACCCCTACAAACTGCAGCTCGTAGCTTGTTACAATCAGAAAGAGACCTGCAGGACACGGAAAGCATGAGCCTTTGTCATGGTAATCAATGGAAAATTCAGTTGCTGTTGCTCTAAGGCGGAAAGAAAGATATGCAGGCAGGCGACAATATACATCTCTCTTGTTTTGTCACCTTCGTTTTATTCAGGAAGACTAATAATTACTGCCTGAGTAGTATGACAGGGGGTGCCTTTCTGACTAATATTCAGTATCACTCAAATCAAAGCAAGAGCTTGCATAAGGAAGCAAGCACCTACTATGAACCGAGCACCTATTATTAAGATGGGTCGTAGGTTAGAAGTTCTTCAGATATCAAAACACAAAAGAACCTTTGTGCAGGAGGAAAACTCTCCCTCCCCCCAAGAAAAGGAACATCACCTAGTTCAAATGTATACCTAGGGAATCAAGAAACAAACAAGTAACCTGCAGAGGTTACTGTTATTTTCCTTTGGAGCTTATGGCTATAGCAATGGGGATGGGAGGGTGTGAGAGACTTCTTCAGATTATGAATAGCCAGACCAGAATTCAGCATTTTTCATGAAGGTGTTAAAGAAAATGATATTCACCATTATGTGCAGGTGGAATCTTAAAGGCTGAGACTTTCCGAGCAAAGCAGGAGGGTGGGGGAATGAAAAATTGCAAATGACTCCATCCAGATTTCCAATGAAAGGAATGCAAAGAGGAAACAAAGTCCGGAATATTTTTTTTTTCTTGTCAAAAGCCTCATCTACTAGCATTATATTTCTCCCGGAACCTCAGAAGAGCCATTGAATTTACCCCGTGGAAAGCCATTTTCTGTCATAAACCAAGCAATGCGGTTCTTAATGAGCAATCTTAGTTTCCAACCCAGGTTATTGTATTTGTGGCAGCAGGGGCTGAATAGTTCAGGGTTTGTTATCAACTCTTCCGGTAAATCTTAAGTTGGAGACTGCTGAGATAAGCTTGCAAAGCTCTCGGAGGATAAAATCACTCACTCTCCATTGCCAGCTTGAAGGCAGCTTTTAGTACAAAATCTGTTGAGGCATCCAATGTACCAAGGGGCCTGATTGTACGGGAATCGGGTTTTAAGATTCTGGACTTTAATCAGCCACTTCTATCTATGCTTCCTTTGTCTACCATGTATTCTTTCAGTCCTTGCTCATCCCAGCTGATTTATGCATTCTGAGTGGAGTCAAACAATGTCTCCAGAGAAGTAGCTGGTGTGGTCCTAGTTCACACAAACAGTTGTAAGTTGAGGGCTACCTGTATTGTTGATTGCAATGCAGGTAGTCCTCGGTTTACAATCATTTGCTTAGTGACTCTTCCAAGTTGAAACGGCACTGGGAACGAGTGACTTATGACTGGTCTTTGCACTTACAACCATCGTAGCCTGCTCACTTCGGTCACATGATCGAAATCGGGTGCTTGGCAACCGGCATATATTTACAACGGTTGCAATGTCCCAGGGCCATTTGATCATCATTTGACATTTTCCAAATTGACTTTCAACAAGCTGAGTCAATGGGGGAAGCTGGATCTGATTAACAATCATGTGATTCCCTTAACAAATGCAGTGATTTGCTTAACAACCATGGCAAAAAAAAAAAAAAGATTGTAAAATTCAAGGCAACTCACTCAAAAAATGCCTTGCTTAGCAACAGAAATTCTGGTCATAAGTTGTGGAGTACCTGTAGTTTGAAGAAGACAGAGTCAATTCCTCATTTCTTTTAAGAGTAGTCATCCACTTAGTTATCTCTGTTCATTTCATAGGTCCCATGGAGTCATGATTGCTCTAGAAATACATTTTGGGTTTTCTCCAGTGGCTCAGAAAATCTTGGGCAGTTTCTGCACCAGAACTGAAAGAATGAAAGTAGCAAAAGAATTGTTTTGGTCAACTGATTATTGCTCTGAGCCATTGCTGCTATAATATACTGTATCTATATCTTAGATGCTAGATTTTCTCTTTGAAGCTAAGCTTGAACTTTCATGAATACTAGTAACAGCTATCCATGGTCAAGCCCACTCTAGTTTGTGCTATGTTATGCACAACTTTGGCATAAATCCCACTGTTAATATACAATGTCTGCCAAGCCATTGATTGATTGATTGATTGATTGATTGATTGATTTGGCTTAGTTGTCATGCTTTATCATCCATGTTGGTTCTGAAAACATTCCAAGTTTCTGCACGGTTATAGCTAAGCACTTACATCCATTTGGAGGTTTGTCTTTTGATGAGCAGATTTAAATGTCTTAAACATTTCCATTGTGCAATGTTTATATTACATCAATGTTTTAAATATGGTGAATGCTGACTCTGTATTATGCAATGCTGAACTTTTGTTTCTTGATTTAGGATTTGATTAAATAAACGCACAACTACCTTGGTTGTAGCATATTTCATGCTGCGTTCCGGGATGCCATTAAGGCTCCCTGAATAGCACAATATTAAAAGAATGCTCCTTGAAGGAAGTTTACATTTATTTATTTATTTATTTATTTATTTTGTCACAACAATATATGTAGGTATCATACAAAAAGATTATATAATATATAAACATATATATGAGTAAATATTAGGAGGTATAAGCATATATATATATAGGAAGAAGAAAAGAAAAACAATAGGACAGGAACGGTAGGCACGTTTGTGCGCTTATGCACGCCCCTTATGGTCCTCTTAGGAATGGGGTGAGGTCAATAGTAGAAAGTTTTTGGATAAAACTTTTAGGATTATGGGAAGAGACCACAGAGTCAGGTAAAGTATTCCAAGCACTGATGATTCTGTTACAGAAGTCATATTTTCTGCAATCTAAATTAAAGCAGTTGACATTAAGTTTAAATCTATTAGTTGCTCTAGTATTATTGCAATTAAAGCTGAAGTCGTCTTTAACAGGAAGGACATTACAATAGATGATTCTGTGAGTTAAGCTTAGGTCATGTCGAAGGCATTGTGTGCTGCCTTGAATACATACATTTGCTTGGCATTATCAGCACAGATTTTTTGCTCAAAAATGCCTAATTTCCCTATGCGTTCAGTATAGAAGAAATACACAAGAAAGCAAAAATGCTATGAAAGATGACTCAATGGAATTCAGTATCAGAAGTTATAAATGTCTGGGTAGAGCTGCTACCTCAGCACTGAGGGAGGGAGTGCTAACTAGATTGGGGCACTCCTAATAACGCCTTTTAAAGCTAGTATACCTGGGGATTAGATGAATGAGAGGGGAAAGGGAATTGCTGAACACAAGCTAAATAGATTTGACTAAAAAGACTAAGTTCCGTCCTTAGAATTTCAAACAGCTCTATTTAGCCAACTTAAAAAAAAATAACATTGTTAAGCCTGACTTGGTATCACAGCATCTAAAATGGATACTTTGAAGCCAAAGTGTTATTTGTGATCTCCCATTCATTCCTGTTCTTCTTTCTCCTTCTGCTCTTTGAATACTTCTTGCTCTGGCCCAAATACAATAAAACTCCCAGCAGGGATGCCCCTATCTTGAATCCTGGTTTATCAATTACTGGAATCGCCTCACTCGAGCCTCGGCGTAATTTGTCCTACAGAAAGAGAAAGGCTTCATAGGGCCAGGAGCGATAAGCGAAAATCAGGCAGGTTTTTTTATATATATAAAAATAGAAATGTAACCTATTTACTACATTTGAATGTTTATTTTAAAATATTGCTATGCGGTGGTGGGTGATTAGCTCTGCATGCCCAGGGCTTGAATGATTGCCCATTATAATCCAAGACAAAATATTGATAAAACAAAAGGAAGTTTCAAAAAAACAAAAGGAAGTTTCAAGACTACATGTAGTCCTCCAGTTATGACCACAATTAAGCCCAAAAATTCTGTTGTTAAGCCAGACATTTGTTTTAAGTGAGTCTTGCCCCATTTTACGACATTTCTTGCCACAGTTGTTAAGTGGATCACTGGAGTTGATAAGTTAGTAAGGCGGTTGTTATGTGAATCTGGCTTCCCCATTGACTTTGCTTGTCAGAAGGTCACAAAAGGGGATCACACGACCTTGGGACACAGCAACAGTCATAACTATGAACCAGCTGCCAAGCATCTGAATTTTGATCACATGATCATGGGGATGCAGCAAAGGTCGTAACTGTGAAAAATAGTCATCAGTCCCATTTTTTAGTCCTGTTTGAACGGTCACTAAACAAACTGTTGTAAGTTGAGGACTACCTGTAGTATAATATTTAGTGACAAAACTTTTACTGTTCCATCTGATATAGCTCTTGGGATCTCATCTCATTTAAAGTATTGGACAAAAGAGTTTTTAACCTAGAGTTTCATCTCCATTGCTCTAACTCTAAATCCCAGAAGTGAGTTCTAGCAACTCCCACACACAGAAGTAGCCATGCTACCCATAAATACTTGTCACAAAATTTCCTTCTCCTGCAAAGCAATATTTGCACGCAGATGGAAGGAGCTTTTTTTGGGGGGGGGGTAGAAAATGAAACCCTCTGTGCTTTCACTTGTCTTCTTTGATATTATGCCTCATCTTGGTGGATTTGATAGATGTACTGATTTATGACATCACTCTATGACTCATGTCAGTCTTAGTAAACATTATTGTCAAGTTTTAATCTCATCCATTTCCAACAGGCTTGTCATTCTCCATGACAGAAATTTAATATAGAAAAAAAAATCAGAAATAGATCTTCAGAGAACTAGAATTTAGGATTTAGAATTTATCATAGGTATCTGGCAAATCAGCAGCAGAATTTAGTAAAAGTTTAGTAATTGCAATACTCTCAATTAACATATTCAATTCATTACATAGAATCCACAATATTAATTACAACATCTAGTAAGATCTGCTACTCTGAATGCTGCCAAAGGTAAGCATAAATTAGCCGGCTTCTCAGAAGAAAACTAAGAAGAAAACTAAAGCTGTATGATATAATTGCATGGAAATTTTGTACAAGTCATACGAGAGTCAACGGTGACTTTTACCTTGCACTTAAAAAACTCTTGGACTCCTGGAGGATAAATGATCAAGCAGATAATTTGCCCATCACAATGGATTTTCTCCAGCAATGTCCAGATGCACAAAATGAGTGTCTAAGAAATGAGAAAGTAGCAGTAAATGGAACCTTGATTTAGAATATGAAAAAGAAAGGTGAAAGAAGAATGCAACAAGTTGAAACCATACCACCTGTAGTTATTCCAAGGCTCAGTTGTTTGGGTCACCACATTGTCTTTGTCCCAACCACATGTCCTCCAGATGTTTTAGACATAACACCCAACACCATCTTTATCCCAACTTGATGTTCTCCAGATGTTTTGGAACATAATTTCCAACACTGTCTTTACCCACCACCAGATGTCCTCCAGATACTTTGGATCATAACTCCACTTCCACCCATGCACATTCTTGCTCCCTTCTTCTCCATCATTTGATGATTTTGGTCAATTTTAATGTTAATATTTATTATTTTAATAGTTTCGTGTTTTATCTTGCTGGTTTTACTTGGTTGTAAGCTGCTTCGAGTCGTTCCTTGGCTAAATAAGCAGCATACAAATTTAATAAATAAATAAATAAAAATAATCTCCAACAGTGTCTTTACCCCAGAAATTGGCATCCAGATGTTTTGGACCATAATTACCAATATATTCAAACTGTAAATCAGGAGAAGCATCTCCTATGCTGTAAATTTTCTGCTTGAAGTTACCCCTTTTATCAGTTGTTCCTGGTCTAGAGGCAAGTTGGTGTTTCTGTTTCATTCAATGTAATGTAATATGCCATCTGCAACTTAAATTTCTTTACATGAAACTCCTGTCCATTAGCAGCCAAGGTGCACCGCTGGTCAACCGTCAGTGCTTGAATAAAGATATATTTTATAGGTATGTTTCTTTCTTCTCAACTGACAGCCCTTGTCTCTGGAGCATTTGCATTAATAACTACAAGCACTGATAGAGCCTTTCAAAGTATTAGACCCAACTTATAAATGAATGTATTGGTTCATCACAATTCATTAATCAAGACTGTGCTAAATTTAACAGGCAGCAGATTATTAGACACCAAATTATACAAACTGAGAAAGGGGGGGGTAGGAACCATTTCCCTAGGGTCAGAGGTAACGTGAATGGTTTTGCACAGAACCATAAACCCCTATTAAATTAAAGACACACAAAAATTATGTTCACTGCTTATCTAAAGTAATTTTTTAAGGATGTTACACTAATTTACTTCTTAACTGGTCCTGGTTACACAGTAAAAGACTAAAGGTTAAATGCAATGGTTCCTTTGATGCTCGGTTAAGCAACTCATACTAACATATCTTTAGAGAGGTGAAGAAATTAATGAAATTACAACCATAATTCATTGCTAATGGAAAACCGTCAATGCATTCAGCCAAGAGTTCAAAGAAATTCTGAATGGACCCGGAGACCTAACCCTCTGACTCACATGATTAGACTTGCAACTCTTGTTTCAACTTCTCTCAACAGACGGATTTGTCATGTAACTCCGTAAACTTTGCAAATTGCTGACCTTGACAGCTCAGGTCTTCCTACAAGGCACAAATTAAAAAATGATCTTTCTTTTTTTAATTTCCATTAACTATGAGCTTTTGGTTTGCTTTATTCCTTTAAATTATTATTTTTTTAAAAAAAGGTAAGACTTTCTGTTCCACTCAAAGTAGTCAACATATTGAATATTTTAATTTGGCAATTAAAATCTTGAAAAGCAATATAATGTAAATCATGAATTGCACAAAACTTGGATCTTCATAATGGAAAGTGTTCCTTTTTATTACTGTCCGAGAGGCGGGAGGGGGAGTCAATTTCTGATTGATGCAGCATGAGTAATAAAATGAAATTTAAAAATGTTACTTTACAGAGATTACATTTGGATCTTTTAAAAAGTGCTAATATATCATTATGAATGTGCATCACATAATTCATAACCAATGAAGTTGCTAGAGCCCTGGAAAAAAAGAAATGCAAAACTGGAGTTGTTCACCTGCATATTTAAGATCTTTCTAGACAACAGTATTACTTAACTAAGAACGGCACGATGATAACCTAAATCTAAGCCTATTTCACTATACATTTGTTTCATGCTACTACCACTCAATGATACATTTATAAAAAACCTCCACAATGCAGAAAACTTTCTCCCTAAGCTTCTTGTATTTTCCATTCATTCTCCATGGCCTACAATTAGCAGGGCATTGATGAAGTAGATTGTATTTCAGATCTGTTTATGTGTTAGCAAAACATCTTTGCAAGTGCTGTAAGGTTGTGTAAAAGTACAATTGAAACTGTAACTATCTAACTAGCTGGGTAATAAAATATCTGCAAGAGAACAACCAAGGTCAGAGAGCACCAAGAATCCCACAGGTTTACCCTGAGCTATAAATATTCTCTTCCATTGATACTGAAAGGGAAGGGAAGGTCAAAAGTCATTGTATTACATAACTTTAGCTTATATCTTTTCTTGCATTTTTTTCCTTTCCTCCTTTTTTCTTTTTGTTTAGATTTCTCTTTTACTTAATGTAAAATCCTTAACTAAAAAAGAAAGTAACAAGTAGTCCCTTGGTTAACAACGGAAATTGGGACCAGCAACTCGACTAAGTAATGCAGTCATAAAGCATGGCATCTTATGACCATGCCAACTACGATAATAGTTGTGGAGATTCCAGTTGCAGTCAATGAGCAAACCCCACACAGTTGTTAATACAATGTCATATAGTTACCATTTGCAACTTCCTGCTGGCTTCCCCAATGACTTTGCTTGCTGGAAGTGAAAATTGCAAATGGCCATCATGCAACCATGGGATGCTGCAACCGTTGTAATTGCAAGCCAGTTGTCAAGCACCTGAATTGTGATCATGTGATCACAGGGATGCTGTGACAATCACAACAATGAGGACCAGTCATAAGTCTCCTCGCTCAGTGTGACTGCATTGCATGTCACTGCAACTTCAAATGGTCATTGAACGAGTGGTCACTAAGCCAGGACTATCTGTAATCTATTTCCCATTTCAAAAGAAGATCCTGAAGAAACTGTAAGAATGCCTTTAAAATACTGAAATGCTCAATGGGAATATGTTGCTTCTTCCAACATTATTTCAGGTGTATATGAGAGTCCAAGAATCTGCATGTTTAAATCCTTACAAATATCAAGTAAAGAAAATTCTAGTTTCTACAGGTAAACCTTGCTTAACAACTGCCAAGTTCACAACGATGTTAAAAAAGTAACCTTACAAACCAGTCCTCACTTTTACGACCTTCAGTGTCCACAGTCACATGAACAACATTCAGGACTTCTGCAACTGGCAGGCATTTATGATTACTGCAGCATACTGTGATTATATGATCAACATTTATGCACTTCACAGCTAGCTTCCAACAAGCAGAGTCAATAGAGAAGCCAGTAAAGAAATCACAAATTGGGGTCTTGTGATATCTTGCTTAATGACCAGATGGGAAGTCACATTGTAAATGTCTATGGAGATTCTCAGTCATCCAGGTGATGGTTGTCCCAAAAGTGCTTTTTCAAAAGGCAACTGGACTTTCTTTGTTTTTTTCTTGAAGACGTTTCACTGCTCAACCAAGAAGCTTCTTCAGTCCGAACTGAAGAAGCTTCTTGGATAAGAAGCAAAACATCTTCAAGGGGGAAAAAAGAAAATCATGAATCTATTGCAGTCACTTAATGTTTTGCTAAGCAACTGCATTAGTTAGGAATGAAGTTGCCAGTCCCATTTGTGGTCACTAAACGAAGAGTATGGAAGCTATTATCATAACTTTGCTATACTCTGATCCCTAAAATCTATCTAATTTGTGGTGATGTCCAGAAGGCCAGTGACATAGAAATAGTGATTTACAGAACCCTAAACAAGTTACACACTTGGCCAATGGACAATGCAACTCCCATTCTAAATGTGACTCTCATTCTAAATGCAAAAGGGATGGTTAAAAAGCTCAGACTTCTATCAATTCTGGCAATGAAATAATTAGAGATGGAGATGTTTCATCTTACAAAGATATTTTCTCTCACCTACGCTAAGCTTTATGGACTCAGATTTTTCATCTAATATTATTCTCCAAGTCTGAAAAATTACTTCTGTTTAAAGTTAGGACTATTTTAACACTACAATTTAGTTCCCTTCCACTATTAAAATTATTAATGTTAAGGCTTACTTGTCCCTTAATTATATAAAACTCTACAAGGAATAACAACCTGTACATTTACTATGCAAATGTGGTTAATTTATGACAGATTGCTACTTCAAATACAAGTATTAAGTCACTATTAGATTTGTTTAGGTAATGTACTAATATGCCTCACTAAAGTCTTAAATTTCTAAGTAGCAATAGTGTTTGTTAGATGCAAATAAGGATTATCTTAATTAAAACACCATCCCCGACATCTCAGAAGATTTAGTCCAAATCTTTATATAGAGCAGATTCATTATCTTTCTGCAGTTAATAAAAATACAGCCTTCTTTGGTTACATTTTAGAATTTAACATTGATTATATTTTGTTACCAGAAATAAGATACTAATGACTTTTAATGCAAGCCAAAAGCAATTTTGTCAACTCAATTAAAATACTATTTAATAGCCACTCAAAGAACTTCAATTTTTATATAATTATATACTAGATAAATGTTTGGGGAAAAGTTTTGTTTAAAAAAATCAGCAGCCTGTGCAGTAAAAAGTAAAGGCCATTGTACTTCTAATATTGCGCAGCTGTGCCACAACAGTGTTCACAGAAAATCAGAAGGATGCAGAAATAATATGTGAATGATGACATCATCACTAAAGCCACTATGTACTTGCACCCTGTTAGCTAGTGGAAGCATGTAAGTTATGGCATTTGTATGATGATGCTATCAGACATACAATCATTTACACTATCCTTGTGGAGATATGCTTCATTAACGACCACAACTGGGAGCCCACAATTCCACTGTAAGGGATGCAGTCACTAAGCAAAACATCATGTGACCAAGTCAGGCTTATACCTTACTTTCCCTTCAGCTGTTAAACAAAACGCACCGTGTCCCCAACTTACAATATCATTTCTGCCTTCTCCATGAACTCGGATTGTTGCGATGTACACAAATGGTGTTCATGTGTCCATGGGATGCTGCAACGATTGTAAATGTACACTGGTTGTGAATGGCGTTCACATGACCATGGGATTCTGCATCAGTTGTAAATGTGAGGATTGGTCACAAAGGTTTTTTTTTTTTCACTGTCATTTCAAAAGGTCATTAACAAGGCAGTTGGCAAGCAAGGACTCTGTGTGTGAGAGTGTGCGTGCGTGTGTGTGTTGTCTGTGTTTATGAGAATTATTGTGGCTTGTTCAACAAACTGCACCTAAAAAGTCTTGGCTTGGGATTATTGCAGTATACCAAAAAGATGAAACAAGGGCAGGGTGAATTTAGCTGGCTAAGGCAAAGAGCAGAGCAAGAACCAAAGTCCTGCTTTTTCAGTAAAGCTATATATGCAGACAAAATAGAGATGAGATTATCACTAATAATGTCAGAACTTCTCTGAACAAGAAACCAGAAATAATTAGGAAAGAATGGTTTCTACCCTTCCTCATGTAAAGTCAACTATGGAATGGTCTTTCCTGTCAACTTCTTCATTCAGCGGTTCTCTTTCTATCACACTGAACTTACAAATTAACCATAGAGACTGCCGTGTGCAACGCACAAAACTAGAGGGGTTCAGTATATGACAGAAGTGTAATTATTGCTGCCAATATCCAGTATGGACGTCTCAATGCAGGGGTGAAATCCAACAAGTTCTGAGAGGTTCTGGAGAACCGGTAGCAGAGATTGTGAGTCGTTCGGAGAACCGGCAAAAAACATCTCTGGCTGGTCCCAGAGTGGGGTGGGAATGGAGATTTTGCAATATCTTTCTCCCAGGAGTGGGGTGGGAATGGGGATTTTGCAGTATCATTCCCCTGGAGTGGGGTGGGAATGGGGATTTTACAGTATCCTTTCCATGCCACGCCCACCAAACCACACCCACAGAACCAGTAGTAAAAAAAATTGGATTTCACCACTGATACAAAGGACATGTTGTCCAGGCACACATCATAAACAATGGTTGACTTATGTCTGTTTATATATTACAAAAAATCCTCAGCTATCCTGAGTTAAAAATCTTTGAACACATGGGTAACTTTAGGCATAAATAAAAACAACTTCAATGCCCTGGCTCTGGATTTTTCTCCCGTCTCCCAAGGTTATTCTCACATACTATTACAAGAGGATAGCCAGGCACTTCTGGAGTAAAGTGTTGTAAGTTGTGGTTGCTTTAAGATTTTGCAGTAGGCGCTAGATGAGTATCTTCACATCCTCAATCCAATGCACTTTTTGCCATTTGAATCCCGAGTGGTACACAGCCCTATACTTTAAGTGCTAAATGTTACAACCTTTCTTGTGTGTACATTCAAAGGGAACTATAGAGCCATACTGATACAAAAATACACTGTGGAATCCTCAAGCAATCAATATTAAACCATTCAGGCTAATTTTCAGGATATGGTCAATAACCACAATGGTATGATTTATCAGATTCTATCTGATCACATATTACATATTAAAAAAAACCATGCAGAACTTCATGTGCAGGATTATGGTCCCTACCTTATCTTTTTTGACCATACCCTAAAACTTTTACTCAGAGCTGGAACTGACTGGTCCCATCACAAGAAGTCCTTGCACTCAGGGGCTATATTCCTGAACCTGAAGCCTCTCATTTTCTACAGTAAGTCAAAAGACTTTACAAGGCTAAAAACAAGCTGCAAAACTCCAGCTTGAGCAGTCTTTTAGCGTTGTCTGAATGCTAGAACGATTAGCGACTAGGTGATTTTCATAAAACACTGTCCTCTGTGATTAGAAACAGAAGCAGTTACGTAAAACGTGTTTGACAGATAAAAACCACATTAAAACTCTCCCCTTGATCATGTTGGCAAATAGATTTGTCCTCTTTAAATACACGGCAGACATTCAATTAATAATTCACTTTGCAAACATTTTGTAATATTCTGCAAATAAACTAATGAAACTAAAGAATCATACTTTGTGAAAACTACACAGAACCAAACACTTTATTCTGGGCGCACTAATAATGCTTGTTTAGAAAACAACCATTACTGGATTTAATTCAGATACGCCAACTCTAGTTAAAAATTATTACTGTTTTCATTTCTCTGAAAAGAAGCAGGAAGCTCAAGCATCCTGCTGTTTTGAAACACAATATTTATGGCAAGCAACTAACAGTTATTTATCCATATATATCACTAGAGTACTCACAGCAAGTAGAAATTCCCAGTTTAATTAAAGACAATGGATATCATCTTCCTATAGATCTTTAGTACTATTAATGGTGTCTTCCCAAACCGCAGGGAACAGACTTCAACAGAGCAACCACCGAATTCCTGGAGATCCACTTGGGAAGCTAGAAACAGGTCCTGGCAAGAGATAAAAGAGATAAAAGAGATATACATGGAGACATGCCCGTCCCGCTATCCCCTTTCAAGGTGAATAATGTTACACAAAAAGTAGAGAAAGGGCAAGAAGCGGGAAGAAAGAAAGAAAGAAAGAGAAAGAAAGAAAGAAAGAAAGAAAGAAAGAAAGAAAGAAAGAAAGAGGGAGGGAAGGAGGGAAGGAGGGAGGGAGGAAGGGAGGGAGGGAGGAAGGAAGGAAAGAAGGAAATCAATAAAATATACACCAACCCCATTCACTACTCCTCTTCCCCACAGCTCAGAAAAAAAGGTACTTGCCATCTGTGAGATACCATAAAAACTAAAAACTAATACACCTCTGTCCCTAATGCCAATCACAATCGCCTCCAGATTGTAGCTGGAGGAGATGTCCTCATTTCCATTGTAAGGCCACCAGAAGGTGAGCAAACTATCTATCAAACTCAGTACCGTTGTGACCGGTGGTATTTTGACAAATGACAAGGCCCACATGTTTAGACATCTGTCAGAACTACCCCTCTGCGCCACCTCCCTCGGGATTCTACTGCCAGGGTTGGGAGCGGTGGGCAAAGAAAGAGTTGTGAATCGCCCAATCTCCAAGGCAATACTAAATGGTGGTGCAACTTTCTGCCAAACGCAGCACAATAGTCAGCTGTGTTGGAGCCGCTTCTGAACCCAGGCTTGGTTCTCTTCAGAATAACTGTGAACTCATGTTTGAAAAACACTACGCCACTCTTCAAAAACAGGCTGAACAACAATTGATGGGCAGGGAGCGGGATGCAAGAACTGGTCTCTCTTTGCTGCTTAGCTGCACAATGCCACCTCCTGCCTGCCAACTGTTGTTTGACCACTTCTTAAACATGATTTTAGTGCATATTTGTACCTTAGGTAAATGCAAGTAGGGACAAGCTTTCGATATAGTTCTGTCCTTGTAACTCAACTGTGGTAGAATCTAGTCTGTTGTCACAAGAGGGAGGGGCTGCTTCCCAGAGGACAAAGAGTCAGCGAAGCTTGGAATGTCTGGTAGGCAGGAAGAGGGGAAAAATGAACCTTCCTTAGCAGTTCACAGTATATCTATAGTCATACTGATAGTTGCTTTAGTCTGGCAAGATTCTGTTTGCAAGCAAACAACAATAATGTGTCATTCTTGGCTCTTGGAACCTGACATCAACCTTGCTTCTATCATATCTATCAATCATCTATCTATCTATCTATCTACCTTGTTCAAGGTCTAATCTACTCCATCCAAAACTTCTGTATTGGTCACCCATTTTGCATTCAAGTGACATGGATTCAGTACCAATTCGTTTTTAACTTATCTTTTACCACACAGGCTTCTTAAGTACTCCATACAACTTATGTTGACACACTCAGCACTTCCATAGAAACCAAGTGGGTGAAACCATGCTTTGATATACAATCACTTTCTCCTCTTTTGACAAAGAAAATTTCTTTCTTTTTTTTTTTGGTAGCAAATCACACAAACCTTTATTCCAAGATTTGTATCTTGTAATATTCCTGCCTTCATTTTCCCATTCAGTGGTGAACAATGTACCAAAGTACTTCATCTACTTGCTGTATTTCATCATCCATACAAAACTTGCAAACATTTATTTCATCGTCTCTTGTCAAACCTGACCATTTCTGTCTTTGATAATTTTTAAAGCTATGGTCCTTGTTGCTGTACCTAATATATCTGTTTGCTGCAAATATTGGGTTATTAAATGCAGGCTCACCTATATAGAAAAGTATAAACACATTCTACTAAATGTAATAATAATGTAATAGGAAATTGAAATATGAATTGTATTCCCAGTCTTCAGACTGGAAATACAACTCAAATTATAACTTGTATATCTGTATTTTGTATTATGGACGTGCACATTTGCCAACACGACTACCTCCAGGATGTATCTTTCTCTTAGGCTAATAATGCAATAAACAAGCATTTCCTCTATTGTAAAGATCCCAGGATTAAATTGGTTATTTCTAAAAGTCATAAATTTTGGCTTGGGTTTTTTAAAAGTTATATCACATCTGTCAAAGAAGTGTCATTACTCAGATATATCAATGCCACTCATTTATCTACCTGCAATGCACAAATCCTTACTTTATTTTACAAAGACATACTACAGATATTTCCTATAAATGATCTGCAGCTTTAAGGCTATTATTACTCTTGTAAAGATATTTATTTTTCATAAGGAAGTCTGAAAACTAATGTCGGATGACTGATATATTAATGAAAAAAGTATCATAGTTGCTTTAAATCTAGACAGATCTTTCTATAATTTAAGCACCCTGTCCCAACAGGATATACTAAATGCTTCTGACATTTCTCTCTCTTCTTCCTGATATTCGCAAAAAAGTATGTGAAAAGTCCTTCCATATTATTTCAAGATAGACTGTTTGAATACTTTCAGGGTTTTTTTTATCACATAACTTGCTTTTCATCTTTTATCACTTTTCGGAGAAATATATTTTCTCATAGCTCTTAATGGAATTCTGTATTTTGCTACTCACTTTCTCATAAGATAGCATTCCCATCTGAACTTTGATCAAAATAAGGCAATCTTATTTGATATTGCAGTGCAAACTACTTACCTCTTGAGTATGATATTCAATAAATACAACCTAAATGCACTTTATATTTGAATCCTTCACACCTGTCACATCCATTTTGCCAGACTTGATGTTGTTGTTGTTTGCTTAGCTTTTCGTTTCATTTTCACTTTATCTGGCCCTAATACAAAGATCAATAGCTTTGATCCCAGCTTCCATGAATGGAAGAAAAGTTCATATTTATGGAAAAGGGATTTCTTGCTTCCCCTATGCATCTTTTTCTGGAATGATTGAGAGAATATAAGAATGGAGATGGAGAGATGGAGCAAGAGAAGTTGGGTTTTTTTTCTCTTGGGAAAAAAAAACCACCAGAAAGAATGTGGGATACAAAGCAATGCAATTAGTTCCATAGATGAGAGCTTCTGGTTTTAATTATCTTCAATGCTGCTACCATAATGGAAAAAGCTACTTGTATTGTGGCATGGAAAAGAATGGATAGGTTTGCTATTTTGAAAAATTATTAAATACAGCTGATGAATACTTGCAATATTTAGGCACACTGAAACTAGGTCTTTTTAGACCTTGCTTCTACAGTACCTCTTACATGTTATAGATTTTACATCTTAACTTCACTCAATTTAAGATTGCACATTTCACACGTCACTCTTCAAGGACTTGGCCCTAAATTTAGCCTGAACAGAACGTCAACCTAAATGACCAATTCTATGATAATGTATCACAGGGATTGGGAAATTCCTTGTTAAGTGAAAGCTGGCACTCTCGTTAAAACTTCTGCAGTATAATCAGCTCTTGTATGTACTTACCGTTTACCATTTCTGCATCTTTACTACCTTCTACAATTTCATAAAGCTGTAACCTTTATTTGTTTGTTTGTGTGTGTGTGTGTGTGTAGCACAGTGGCTCAGTGGCTAAAACGCTGAGCTTGTCGATCGAAAGGTCGGCAGTTCAGCCGTTCGAATCCCTAGTGCCGTGTAACAGGGTGAGCTCCTGTTACTTGTCCCAGCTTCTGCCAACCTAACAGTTCGGAAGCACATAAAAAATGCAAGTAGAAAAATAGAGACCACCTTTGGTGGGAACGTAACAGTGTTCCGTGCGCCTTTGGCGTTTAGTCATGCCGGCCACATGACTACGGAAATGTCTTCAGACAGCACTAGCTCTTTGGCTTTGAAATGGGGATGAGAACCGCACCCTAGAGTTGGGAACGACTAACACATATGTGTGAGGGGAATCCTTACCTTTACTTTATGTGTGTACTTCAAGTCACTGTTGACTCTTGGCAACTGCCTGAGCAAATCATGGTCATATAGCTGTCTTGGTGACTAAGGCAAAACTAGGAGTTAAAGTCTTCTGGTTTCTAGCCTGGTGCCTTAACCATTGCACCAAGCTCTTCCATTCCCCGCTTATTATCACAGAAAAAAAGTTTAATCTCTATAAGACTTTTCTTCAGAGGGTCAACAAAGTTGAAACTTTGTCTCTTTACACAAAGAAATGACCAAGTCCTCCAGGGGCGGTTTCAAAACCCGTTGCTACCGGTTCACTCGTGGGCGCATGCGCAGAAGCGTCAGGGTGGGTGGGCAGAACCTCCCGCCACTACCAGTTCACCCAATCTGGGGCGAACCAGTAGCAACCCACCAGTGAAGTCCTCCCTTCCTGTAGCTTAACAAAATAATGACTAGAATGCACCTTGGTCCAGTTATACTTTATAATAAACAACCTGTATACAGTATCTATTTGCTGCAAATATTGGGTTATTAAATGCAGGCTTACCTATAAAGAAAAGTATAAACACATTCTACTAAATGTAATAATAATATAATAGTAAATTGAAATATGAATTGGTGCAGTTATAATTTCTAATAAACAACCTGTTTGAGAAAGAAAAACCCTAACATGACCTTCATAGCTGATGGAGGATGACTCGTCAAAGAACAATAGAATCGAAGCTGCAGTAGAAACTTTATCCCATTCACAGAGTTTGGGGAAGCTTGCTCTGAAAAACATTATGAAAAAGATCTGCAGTGGTTCTGCTGCAACCAGTGATTTAATTAAAGAATAAGAAGAGATTCACTGAATCAGAGACCAAAAATCACATCTTCCTATCTGACAGAAGGCAAGTTTTTGCCAAAGACAAGGGAATTTGCAAAATTGCTGCAAACTGGAAAGGGGAAATAACTCCTGATTTAAAATATCCTAATGCAGTTTGATGCTGGTAAAATATGCCCCGGAAGGAAGATACGAAATACAATTGAAAAGAAAGCACAATTTTGTACAGATGGAGATGTGTTACTTATGAAAAGGGTCTCTCAAAGACAGGGGCCTATTTGAAGTGAACTCTGCAGATGGAAAATAATACCCACAAAAGAACCATTTCAAATCATAGCTGAATAAGTGACTAGGTCATAGAAACCTGAATGCAATGTCTCAGTTAAAAAAAAGAGGTATTTAAGAAGTCTGAAGAAAGAATTGTGCAAAGTAAAATCTAAATATATAATACTGTGTAATGACAAAGGGAATCAGACCTATTTTTCTTCAGAGTAAAAGAGAAACGGTAGTCTCTAGAGATAATTCACTGTTATATTTGTGGACTTATGAAGGCTAAAACCCCATCAGGGAACAAATACCTATTAATATTTATTGATGACTTCTCCAGATATAGATTTTCTTACTTGATTGCTGAGGAAATGTTAGAGGAATTTAAAGAGGTTGTTGAAACACTCAGCGATAAATTCTTGAGGAAAAAATGGAATACTTGGTAAGTGATATAACAAGATACATGAGAAAAGGGAATAGTAAGTACCACAGAAGAATACCTTTGAGCAAAGAGAACTAGCAGTCGAAGGTTAATTTGCTAATGGATCTTATTCATAGGTCTGAGAAATACTTACCACTTACAACTCTCCTGGATTAATAAGCAAGGAGATATAATTAATGTCATCCAGTATGGGCCAAATCGGAATGCCTAGATCCAAAGTATGTGTACAGTATATATACCCAAACATACAAAGGGTCAAAGTGAGCCTCAGAGGTAAAGAAGTGCTTGCTGAATATGTACATGGCTGTAAGGATTCAGAATCCTGGAAGTTGCCACAGAAGCAATCAAGATATACACTACAATGCGACATACTTTGATAGGGAGGACAAAGGAAATGCAAATAAAGTACCTGACAATTGACCAAGCATCCATATAGCAGGAGAGTTAAGGCAGCTGCAGTGGTCAAGGCAGGAATTCATGGTAAGAGATGTAGAAACCGAAGCTGAAGTGAAATACTCAACAGAAAAATGTTATTCTTAAGGCTGTCTTATACTGCCCAGTAGGAGACATAGGAACCTTCCATTTGCCAAGGTGAATCTTTACTGTTGTTTTTATCCCACTGCCTACAAAAGCAATAAATAGTTCCTTCCTTTTTTGTTCCTGTTTGTCCACCATTAGCACAGTGGTACTCATTGGAGCATGTCACTTCCTTCATAAACTTGATTTGTTCTACTGAATTTAAGCAGCTGACTCCAGCTATTCTTAATGGGCTTAATTCTACTCCTATTTTGCTAAATGTCTTAGCAGTAGATCAAACTCAAGGTTCACAGGCCAGATTTGGCCCACAGGGTAATTAGATCTGGAAACAGCAAAGGACCGGCCTGCAGTGCCTCTGCCAGCAAAAATGGAGTTCGGGAGGGCTGTGCGCTCAGGCCACCGCAGGGAACCCCCGACACAAGTGATGTCGAGCTCACCACACCCATCCTGGCAACACCCACCCTGGCCATACCCTCCCGCTCCTCCCCCCACCCAAGGTCAAACACAACCCTGATGTGGCCCTCAATGAAATCAAGTTTGACACCCTTGCAGTAGACGGAAGACTGAAACCAGAGTTATCTCAGCATTTTGCCTGAAGATTGCATGTTGGGAAAGATTATTCAGTTTGAGGGGCAGATTCTCAGGCACATTTATTTATTTGTTATTCATTAATTTATATCCCACCTTTCTGTCATTCAAAATGTAGAGAGAAAACCCCCCACTAAACACAACAAAGAAAATGGAGGCATGTACCAACCATTTGGATGACTCAGGTCTATCAAATTACACATTGCACATCATTTTTTCTTCAGAACAATGTTTCTCCAGATTAGGAAAAAGGAAGACTAATTCAAATTTTGATCATTTGCTACATTTGCTACATTCTCACCTATCCCCAGTCCAGTCACTCCAACTCTCATGAATATTAATAGTTGGTCTATTCTTAAAATTCCAATCATTAAGGAAATGATTTTTATACTAATCAGTACAGGAGGCAAGAACATTTAAATCTGGATTTTAAAAAACCAGAGTACTATCTATCTCGGTATTTGATAGGAATGGAATGGATGGCACAACTGCTACTGCAGCTTCGGAGCACATTAAACTCAGCCCTACAATTTATCTTGATCTTGAGCTCCCAATTAGAAATACTTACAAATCAAGGTTGCGGAACTGATCACTAGAACATTAATATCCCATGTGAACCAATGTTTGCATTAAATTATGTTCAAAAATTACAAACAAAGGCAAAAATGAAAGCTTTATTCTCTTATCTTAAAGTTAAGTTTAATGAATATAAAACTATTCTATACCCAAAAGAATGTTATTCTTATGTTATTCAAAGAATATCATAATTTAATATCAACACTGCTTTTAAAAAGAAATAATTTCTTTCTCTTTATTTTTTTCTCTCTTCAAAAAGGGGTAACATGAACTGAAATAAAAATCTTTATTAGAAATATGACCATGAACAAGGCTAGACAAGCAAAATATTGATTCAAAAGCACATAACTAACAAAACAGCAATAACTTTAAAATGTAATTACCATATTTTTCATTGAAGCTTCAATTTATGTCTATAAATATTGTAATTAAATTACATAATAGGTATTTCTTGCAGAAGATAACATAGAATTAAGCATAAACTCCAAGAAGGCAAGAATGCTATTCACACAAAACATTAAAAAGACATAAAATCCATTGCAATTCTACGAAATATATGAGATTATTCCAATCATTACAGTTTATTGTCATGAAATCAATTACAGGTTCACAAATTCACAAACACAGGCCTTACAACCAATCAGTCTTCAAAACAATATCTTTGTACTATTTTAATTTTGAAAGCAGTATTAATCTTATTAAGTAGTAATTAAGTAGTATGGTTGTATTTTACCGTAGATTGGGCCAGATTTTGCTTTTTTGGCTTTTGCACTTTCTTCTTCAATTGTTTTTCCCCTAAACCTGCATATGCATAGCAAATGTGACTTCTCCAAGTATTAGAAAACAGAAGGAATTATTGCCAATTTGTCAGATTTTAATATAGAAAATAATTTCAGAGCAATCATTTGGTTCTAATTTCTTCTACTAGAAATATTTGGATTGAAATGGCCCAGTAAACAATGGATAAGACCATAAATTCTTATATATTCAATTAAAAACAAAACCAAGCTAGCTTTTATTGTGCTATTGAATCTACCATAATGCTGAGGGGGTTTAAGAGCTCTGCCACATTTTTCCTGGTGTTTTTGTGTGTAAAATGGCTTTTTTTCTGCATACTTGGTATGGTATAGTACAGTGCCGGGAACAGCACGCGAAACCATCCCACGAAGAATGCACGGCTTCGCTGGCTCCTCTTCCGCATTCCTATGATCATACGCTCGCTGAACAGCTGGCCGTTGCGCACCCGGGAGTGGCAGAACCTGGAAGAGCGGCACTCTGGCACACATGCACAGGCCAGCACCCAACCTTCCGGGTTGACATTGCGCGCATGCACGGTGGCCAGCTATTCATCGAGCATGCTTCCATGCCGGTATCCAGGTGTTTGGGTGCTGGCTCGCACATGCACGATGGACCGCCGCTGTTCCAGGTATCGGCGCTTCCATGCATGTGAAGGCCAGCAGGGCCGCGCATACCTCGTGGGATGGTTTTGTGTGCTACTTCTGGCACGCAGGCCGGCACGTGGGAACGTCAAAGGTTCACCATCACAGGTATAGTAGTTAAGTTGCAACTCTTAAACAGACATCCATAACTTTTCTTCCATAAAATGGTCATTTTCTCATGCATTTTTGCTGAAAAATGCCACCCCTTTGTATCTAGCAGCAAGGGCCAGACAACGAGCTGGTACTGCTAACTATTAGGCAAGAAGTATAAATTATACATGTAAATAATTAGGAGAATGAGTAATTTCAACCTAATACGAGCTTTCAGAAATTTATCTGGAGTACGTATAACCAGAGGAACATTTATAGCTACAAAAGACAGGTGCAATTTTATCCTGTATTTATACTCCTCTATGTAAAATTGCAATGTCTCCTTTTATTGTCTTATCTAAGGATCTGCATCCCATCTAGATTATGTTTTGCATAAATTATTTTACTATTGTTTTGCTTAATAGACCCTTTCAGCTTTTATCTGTGTGCTTATTGCTTTCAATTCCACAAAACCTCTGCCCACATTTTAATGTGGCGAATCGGTTTCTGTTGCACTTTTTTTAAAATATACTGGTGAAATCACTCTATGTTGCTGATAATATCACTACCGGACTAGGTTTTAGCACTACATCTGCATTTTTGAGGTCTCTCAAGAAATGTAACAATGCCATGGAGTTGTGTTTGACTTTTGATGGCTTCATTCTTTTTGACTTCCCAGACTATAGTTTATAGCCTTAATATCTTTTAATAATCCAAGTACTAACCAGCCCCAAGCTTGGATATAATTTACCAGGTACCACTATTTTCTGTCAGTTTTTACTTTACCTGTACAAAAACTTAAAATGCCCTGTTTGCCTTCTCCTTACTGAGCTATTCAGGACCTTCTCCTTACTGAGCTATTCAGGAAAAAAAGGAGAGACTAACATTCAGGTTCTAATTTGTTTTTCATGTGAAGAGGTGGCTATCTTTTTATCTTTTACTTCTTATGATGTTTTAGTGTTACATTTTCAAGAAGTATTGCATTTTTTTAAAAAAAATCACAGACTCCCTAAATTCAACATGTACCCTATTTTTCAGAGTATAAGACTCCCTTTTTTCCCTCCTAAGAGGCTGAAAATTTGGGGGTGTCTTATACTCCAAATGTAGCTTTTTCAAAGCTTTTTGTCAGCCCTAAGGAGGCGCTAGCGGGTGAAGCGATCTCTGTGCTTTGCCTGCTCCCTCTCACTCTCAGCTGTGAAGTTTTTTTTCAGCCCTAACGAGGCATTAGCGAGTGAAGCGATCTCCATGGTTTGCCTGCTTTTCTCATTCCTTCTCTCTCCAAAGATCAGCTGTGCTTTAGAAGCTGTTTTTTATCTCAAAGCAGGGGATAAAAACCAGCAAACTAATGTGCTGAAGCTGACCAGGCTAAGGACGCTAGCCAGATGAATACCTGGTAAGCAGATTTTTTTTTTACTATTTTCCTCCCTAAAAACTAAGCTACATCTTATACTCCGGTGCATCTTATACTCCGAAAAATACGATAATCTGGATAAATAAGTGTTAAGAAATGTCATCCCTATTAGGCGGCCTCAATAATCAAATGGAACAGTAGAACAGAACCCAAGAAACATAAGTGAGAAAAGGAAAGTTGCAATAAAACATTACATATTCAAATTTGCCCATCTTGGCTACGAAACAGAAAGAGATGCTACCTTTAAGAGTTACTATGGCTTGTATAAAAACCAGGCATTTACTTTCTTTTTAATGTTGACAGATGATAAATGGAAAGGACATTTGCTAGGACAAAACTGGGTTGACCTCTACTCTGATGCTTCCCTACAGATGTCTGAGCAGCATCATGTACCCTTAAAGTATTTCAAATTAAGCAGAAAAACTCAAGTCATTTCTTATGCTGAATGGATCTGTCGATTAAGGCTATTTAACAATAGTGAGTAACAAATTAAGCAGGTGATAGAAGATCAATGGACAAAGCATCTGTTATTATCTGTGGGCTTGACAGATAATCAGACTTCTTGCCTAGTGAGTAGAAAGATGCTTTATGGGGGTTGCAACAAGTCCCAGAATTTTTGCATCGTGGATCATTTATAAATGCCGCATCCCATATACTAACCATCTTTCATTGGTTTTCTGGCTTCAGTCAGGAGTCAAGGGCAAGTTGTCACGAATGCCATCCACTTTGGCTGCTGCCATTTATACAACAGGATGTGAACAGGAATGAGATTTCAAAGTGATCTGTGTGACTCCCATAAGATTAGTTTTCCAAATGATGGCTGTATTTAAATTTGCAGCCTTAATTCAAAGAAGTTGTCATGATTTGACCCCAGTTTCCTTTTCAGAGAAGACTGGACTCTTCTGAGGAGCACATCAAACAGTTAGCACAGAATACAAAGAGTTGTTTTCTGTTTAGCATTGTTATTCTGAATAGCAGTTAACATGAATTCTTTTTTCTTGTCATAGAATCTCAGATAAACTAGAGCAGGGGTCTCCAACCTTGGCAACTTTAAGACTTGTGGGCTTCAACTCCCAGAATTCTGCAAAGCTGACTGAGGAACTCTGGGAGTTGAAGTCCACAAGTCTTAAAGTTGCCAAGGTTGGAGACCTCTGGACTACAGGAAGGTGTTAAGAGAGGGCTGAATTTAGAGTCCTTCCATTGAAGAAAGCAACACAGGCCTGACCGCCCCAGAATCCCTGAAGCCTTATCTGACCATTCCCGAGGGAACTTAGTCAATCTGGGGATAGGTGATAGGTCAATCTGGGATAGGTGACTTAACAATAACGCTTCTATTTCAGACTATTCATGAGTGGTTCTGGTTGCACTTGCACTTCTTGTTGTCTACAGATAGATATATCTGTAGTGCAGGTGGTTCTGAAATGAAAAAGTGCAGCATGCACATGCATGTATCCTCCAATATCAATATATGTTGAGAAGCCTTTTGCCAGTAAGTAATGAGATATTGTATTTCAGATGCATACGCTACAAAGCTAGAGGTTTACTCATTTTGAGGTTTTCCAAAACTATTCTGAGGAACACAACGGGGCATCTGCCACTCAAGACAACAGTACCATTCTGGGGAAAGCCAAAACATCAATCAGAAGTTGGGAAAATGTATGAGTCAGCCCTATATTTCTTTAAACTGGTTGAAATGTGAATAATTGTGCATGACAAAATGAACAGAGAGGTAGTGAAAAACCTGAGAGCACACCTGAGCTCATATTATTAGGTACAAAGTTTTGACACTTTACATCAACAAATCTACCCAAAGGAACTGAGATGTATATCCTTCCCCAATCAAAATTACAGATGATCTTACATTTGAGGATGAAATTAGAGAGACTTTCAAATTGGTGGTTTTAATGATCCATACACAGAATTAAGTAATAGTTACTTTAGTCATAATGAAAAGAGAGAAAAAAATAGCACGAAGTGGAATAATCTACCTAGTAACATTTATCATGGAACCAACCAGAAGAAAGATGACTTTGCTCTTAATTCTGAATGATGATCAGGACCTACTGTAACATCTATTGGGGGTTTTAATATATTTGTATGTTAATTTTTCCTGACATGAGCCAATCCTGTCACATTTATCTTTTAACAAAAAACAAATCTTCAAAGGACAGTATTATATGAAAAACAAACTGATCTTAACCATCTGTTAATTGTACCATGCCCTAAAGGTCAACTTATCTATCGGAAGATTATAAGATAGATAATGTACGGGCCAATTGAAAAAAAAAAGAATCCAGGGGAATTCAGGATATTATAGCTAGTTGGTTTAACAGCTATTCCACTCAAATTGGTAGAAAATGTTATTAAAGATTGATTGATAAGCACATATAGGATGACAAGAGCCAGCAATATTCCTTTCAAGATAAGACTTCTTTTTAAGCGTTCTTGAGTAGCAACATGGATGCGGACAGTGGTTTGTTTAGGTTTTTAAGCAGCTTTGCTGACATCTCTCTGAAAACAAATTTAGCAGAATGAGATAAAAGGTGAGGTGCTCTTGTATTTTTAATAACTAGTTAAAGATCAGAATCCTATTCTCACGATAGAATACGAACATTGTAATATATCAGCACCACTTGTTTATAAATGAGTTACGAGGCATCAATAGTTAGCTGAAAACTTAACTAGGTGGCTGGCAAACTAAATTATTTTGTATGTTTTATCATATGGACAAAAAGAACTGCTGTAAGAAACATTCCAGAAAGAATATCAAGCAAGCACAAAAGCACAAAGCGGGAATCTTAATCTCACATGCACGCTGTTGGAATCTGAATTGACAGTAGCTAATCAAGAAAAGAATCTTGGGTTTAGTGGTAAGCAACCCAGTTAAAAAAAAAAAAGACTACATGTGCCCATTGTTTTAAAAAAGGAAGAAATTCCATGTTGGACATCAGTAGGACACAGATTTCTCAAAAATAAAAAAGAGAAAGAAATATTTGCTTTTACACAAATCCATGGAGAAGTGGCCATACTTGGAAGACCGTCCACCACTTCTGAAAAAAATAAAATAAAATTTGGCAGCATTTAGAAATGGTTCGTATCTTGTTAAGTCCTCCGCTTTAAAAAAGGCAAATGGAAAACTTCATAGAGATATATAAAGCTGTCCATGAAGAGGTGAGCCTTTTTCATGATGCCAAAATCTGGGCATTCCAATAAAACTAAGTGGTGGTGAACTGGGGCAGAAAAAATCTCGGTAACTTTTTAAAACAGAAAAAATTAAGATAGTCAATCATGCTATCAGAGACACCTATTGCTGGGTGACAGTAAACATTCTGTAACATTCAGGATTTGCTTGAGAACTTCCCCGAAGTATCCAGTTAAGCATATATAAGTATTTGGTATATTAATATAAGATTATCTTGATGTTTTCCGATAGATAATGAAGACACTATATTCATATATTGGATTTCACAATGAGCTGTCAATGTTGGGTATAAGCTGACTACTAATTGCTACTCCCAGTAGGTATTAAGAGACAGTAACAACAGTATCTGGATAAATCATACTGTTCATATTGATTAATTTATAAAATGTTATGATGTCCATCTCCCCTATAATGCAACTCTGGACAGTCGTAGATTATAAAAGACGAGTAGGAAAATAATTAAAATATCAAAACTAATAAATTAGCTGATTATTATTAATAAGGATTCATATCAACACCTATTCCCACAGATTACAGGATTTAGGCAGGGGTGAAATGCTTCCGGATCGGACCGGCTCGCGCGATCCGGTAGCAATGGCGGCTGCTGGTTCAGAGGACTGGTAGCAAAAATCCCTGGCCCCGCCCCCCTGCCTCTGCTGAGCCCCACCATCAGCAGAGGGTGTTTTTTTTACTTTTAAAAGAAGGTTTTGCTTCAGCTGAAACATGCCTTTCAAAGTAAAAAAAAAGCCTTTGAGGATCCCGCCCCTCAGCTGAGATCGGCAGAGCCTTTAAACTTAAAAAAAAAATTTAAAGGCTACTCTGGGGATCTCACCTGAGTTCCTCATCAGCAGAACCTTAAAAAACATGTTTTCTGTAGAAAACATGTAGAAAACCTCCTTTTAAGAGATTCTAAGGCACTTACCTGATTACTGATGACCTCATGGCTTTTTTCCCAGCCGGAAAGCCCCCGTTTCGCTTTTAGCACCAGACAGAACTAATCTAAACTTAGCTAATCTATTTCATCACTGAGTGATTAATGCTGTCTGGCTTTCCTTGCTGAGGAACTCTGGGAAATGAAGTCCACAATAAAATAAAATAATAAAATAAAATATTTGTTCAGCTTTCTAAGATTTGGTGTGTTTCTGTAGTGTTTAACTCTAACTACACAAACACACAAAATCTCAGAAAGCTGTATGTGGTATTTTGTGTGTGTGTATGTGTGTGTGTGTCAGTTGTGTTGTGTGTGTGTAAAGTGTGAAAGTTGGTTTTTGAGCTTTTTGTGGCTGTGTGAAGTGTGAAGTACGCTGCTTTTACATTGTGTGTGAGTCAGTTGTGTTGTGTTGTGTTGTGTGTGTGTAAAGTGTGAAAGTTGGTTTTTGAGCTTTTTGAGGCTGTGTGAAGTGTGAAATGCAGCTGCTTTTACACTGTGTGAGTCAGTTGTATTGTGTTGTGTGTGTGTAAAGTGTGAAAGTTGGTTTTTGGTACCTCTTATTGTTTTTTATACTTTGTTTATTATTTTTATTATTTATTGTTATTGGCCACGCCCACCCAGCCATCAGACCACAAAGCCACGCCCACCAATTAAGCCACACCCACAGAACCGGTAGGGAAAATTTTTAGATTTCACCCCTGGATTTAGGGACATGTTTCCTTAAAGAGTACCGTATATACTCGAGTATAAGCCGAGTTTTTCAGCACGTTTTTTGTGCTGAAAAACGTCCCCTCGGCTTATACTCGGGTCTATACGGCTTATATTCGAGTTTTTTTTTTTTTTAAGCCCCTCGGCTTATACTCGAGTATATACGGCTTATACTCGAGTTTTGTTTTTTTTTTCTTTTTTTCACATTTTACCGGACGGCGCGGGGAAGCCCTGCCGGTGCAGTGAGAGGCGGGCGGGGAGCCGCCAGCCTTCTCAGCTGAGGGAGGAGGGTTTCAACCGGTAGGTGCCTCATTTCCACCCTCGCTTATACTCGAGTTTTGTTTTTCTTTTTCACATTTTACCGGACGCTGGGAAGCCCTGCCGGTGCAGTGAGAGGCGGGCGGGGAGCCGCCAGCCTTCTCAGCTGAGGGAGGGAGGGTTTCCCCAACCGGTAGGTGCCTCATTTCCCACCCTCGGCTTATACTCGAGTCCCCAGTTTACCCCAGTTTTTGGGGTAAAATTGGGGACCTCGGCTTATACTCGGATCGGCTTATATTCGAGTATATACGGTATATCATGAAAAGCATAGTGTTTTCCAGGACAATTTTTCCTTTCTTTTGTTTAAGGGTGTGCATCCACAAGGCATACAGGGACCCAAAATCCATATCTAGCAAACTTGAAGTGAAGCAGAAGATATAATCTCATGTACCACAGAACACGGTCCATGCTCTTCCCATAGTATTTTTGTACAGAATGAAGACACAGTGTTGTTTTTCAGGCATGAAACTATTGGATATGTTCATCTTGTACAGGCTTTGACAATGTGCTCTAGATCAGGTAACAATGACATTCTGGGATACCTTCTGAAGTCTAATATGACCATGTCAACTATTTGATGTGACATAATTTGCCCCATATGGCAAATGTTTTGAAGAAACTATTGCACCTTGATTTGACTGATGTATCCTCATTTACGATAGCAAGCATGAACTCTTTCCTTTACAGATTTTTTTTTTTACAACTGTTTCTTCTTAGATGACATAAAGGCAGATGTTGCCATCCAAAATATACAAGTAAAAATTGGATGCAGAAAGTAGTTTAAAAAAAAAAAATCATACACTTCGGTTGACAAAATGCCAAAGCGCACAAAGTTTACTGTCATCTTATGATATTACCAAGTGTGTATTGAAACGACAGCTATGATGTTTTTAGCGGGAGGGAGCTCATTAAAACTGAACACACTCCACATAAGTTTGGTTATGCTTTGCACTACAGAGGAGAATGGGTCCTCAAATTTGGAAATGCCCACTAACCAAATGAAAGATTTCCATGCACAAGGTACCAGGGATCGTCTCTCCTGTTTGTCCTACTACATCAAATAGGGTGAGTGTGCTCCAAGTTGCCACCTGATGGGAGCTCAGAGACCTGCCTTCTTGGAGACCAATCCAGTCCTTTGGAATGACCTCCCACCTGAGATCATGAAGACCTTGCTCTTCCCCCAAGCACTGGGCCAAGATGGGGTTGAGCTGCAAGGATGCTTGATCTGGAACCTGGAGGGAAGGATTCTGTTGTTTTCAACCATATTTTTAGGGATTGTTGTGAGAGCCACCTAGAGTTATTATATGGGACCATATAAGGTCAGTCAGTCAATAAATAAATAAATAAATAAATAAATAAATAAATAGGCAGGTAGCAGGCAAGCATTGGGGAACATGACAAGCATCTTTAACCCATTAAGCCCATAGAGTCCTTATTAAAGTGGAGGTCATACAAGTAACTGTGACCCAAAATCTATCCCCCTCTAGTAAGGAAGCCCAGAAAGGACATTTGGCGACATTCCTCAATAAACTCACTTTCCTCATTCACTGGATGCCAACCAGCAGGGGTGAAATCCAGCAGGTTCTGACAGGTTCTGGAGAACCGGTAGCGGGACTTTTGAGTAGTTTTGAGAACCGGTAGCAAAAATTTTGAGTAGTTCAGAGAACCTGCAAATACCAACTCTGGCTGGCCCCAGAGTGGGGTGGGAATGGAGATTTTGCAATATCCCTCCCCCAGGAGTGGAGAGGGAATGTAGATTTTGCAGTATCCTTCCCCTCCTACACCCAAGCCACACCACACCCACCAAGCCACGCCCACAGAACCAGTAGTAAAAAAAAATCGAATTTCACCACTGCCAACCAGGCAGGAAGAAGCTTGCCAAGTATAGACAAAAATCTTAACAACATAGTCCTCTGGCTTTTCTAGCTTTGATGCACTTACCTAAGAAATGGTAGCATGAGGCTTCTAGAATAAGTTGTTCCAATCAACTTATTCTATCCAAGTTTGGTAAATAAGAGTAATAATATTAGTGCAAAAAAAAGCAAGCATACCAGGCCTAAATATGGAACACAGAATAAAGCTCAACTCCTGAACGGTGGCATTTGGTATCTACTTTTGTTAAATATTATACATTAAAGTAGAAAACTCTACATTAAAGGGATCAATTCTTAATTTCCGTTGTCAACAAGATGAAAATATAAAACAAGGATGCAGTTTTTTTTCAAATCTTGCTGAAGAACAAATCCCAGTAGCCTTACTCAGTAAGCTGGAAGTTGTTATTCAGTAACATCTGGAGAAATACAAATTACTCATCCCTATCTTTAGGAGAATGGTATTCTTCCCAATTTCCACAGTACTGAGAAAGTTACTACCGTCCTCATTAATAGGAACTGAAAAAAAATAGATTCCTAATCAAAGGTATGACATCTTTTTCAGACATCTCTACAATGATTATATATACAAAACTCAACAAACAGCTAAAAAGAAATAATTTTGGTGAAAGGCAATGGGGCTTTTATTCAGCTTAAGAAACCTGCAGGATATTCATAAGCCAGTAAGCAGACATTATACTGAACCAATGGTCATATAGAAAAAAACAGAAGTGGTTGTGTGAGTCTACCACATTCACATTTTAAAAAGAACTTTATGAATTTTATTATCTTATATTTTATATATTTTATATGTCGTGAGAATGGCTGATGGTCGGATTCCGAAAGATCTCTTGTATGGAGAATTAGTGCTGTGAAAGCACCTCAGAGGGAGACCACAGCTGCGATATAAGGATATCTGCAAGAGGGACCTAAAGGCCCTGGGAATGGACATTAACAACTGGGAAACCTTCACCTCCCATCCGTTAGCTTGGAGGCTAAAGACGCAGCATAACCTTCTCCAATTCGAAGAGACACTTGTTTGGCAGGCTGAGGCAAAGAGGCAGTCCCGAAACCAGCGAAAACTGGGGGCTGGGCAGGGAACATAATGTATCTGCCCTCAGTGTGGAAGGGATTGCTACTCTCAAATTGGCCTTTTTAGCCACACTAGATGCTATTTCCAGAGCACGATACTGAAAATTAACTTCTGAAGTAAGGTGAATTTTAAATCCAATTTATAAGTAGAAGGTGAAACTCTACTTTTATGAAAGGGCAAAACTGACCTCTGGGAAATAATGCTACAGTTATTTTATTTCACTTTCCTAAAATTTTAAAAAAAGAGCAAAGTTTAAAATTATGTCTCATCCCTTATATTTTTCAATTAATAAATTATAATGCAAACTCTAAACCATATAAGCATTACTTTTTGAAAATATGATGCAAAAAAAACTTTAATAGCCAGAAAAAATATATATAAAAATATGCAAAATTAGGTTTTCAAATCCCAAGGACAATAGCAATCCCTTCACACCTGACCTACAGTTCTTAAACATCAACTGCTGAAACTTTCAACAGTTACTAGCAAAATGCTGTCAGGGCACACAGCAAAGTAACATCTGTTCTACTGTGAAAAGTGCCTTGCGCTTTCTGTAAGGAGATGGCTTTTTTTTGTGACAGTTTGCTTCAGAAAACCTTTAGGACCTGTTCATCACCAAACCTTCCGTGTTATCTTCCTCTTCCATTTGATACATTCAGTGACAGTTTAAGTCACAGTCCTGTGGGCTTGCTTCAAAATTACTTCAACTGAGCTGACACAAACTCACTGAACAGTTTGGCAAGTCCTGCGGCCTCAAATTCATGTTGTAGCTCATCCAACGTTGAATATTCTTTGACTTCAAATGCCTGAAACCTATATTGTACCAAAGAAACTTTGTGAATATGCCAACTTCTTTGTCAGAATATAATTATCAATTCAAAGCTGGTTTTCTAGCTGAACACAACTAAATCATACCTTCTGTGTTCAGCCTGTACTTTTGTTTCAAAGAGTACGCTCATCATTTTTTCTTTACACTTCTTTCCGCTCGAATCCACATCCACTTTGCTAGTTTTTTGGAGGATAAGGTATTCCTAAATCAGAAAAAGAAGAAGAAGAATTCAACAACATTAATATAACATCATCCACAATAGCCCAAGGACAAATATTACTGACAGGAAAAAACAGAAAGAATAGAATAGAATAGAATAGAATAGAATAGAATAGAATAGAATAGAATAGAATAGAATAGAATAGAATAGAATAGAATAGAATAGAATTTTTTATTGGCCAAGTGTGATTGGACACACAAGGAATTTGTCTTGGTGCGTATGCTCTCAATGTACATAAAAGAAAAGATACCTTTATCAAGAATCATAAGGTACAACACTTAATGATAGTCTTGGGTACAAATAAGCAATCAGGAAATTATCAATATAAATCGTAAGGTTACAAGCAACAAAGTTACAGTCATACAGTCATAAGTGGAAGGAGATGAGTGATGGGAACGATGAGAAGATTATTTATTTTATTTATTTTATTTATTTATTTATTTATGATTAATAGTAGAGCAGATTTAGTAAATAGTTTGACAGTGTTGAGGGAATTATTTGTTTAGCAGAGTGATGGCGTTCGGAGAAAAAACTGTTCTTGTGTCTAGTTGTTCTGGTGTGCAATGCTCTATAGCGTCGTTTTGAGGGTAGGAGTTGAAACAGTTTATGTCCAGGATGTGAGGGATCTGTAAATATTTTCACAGGATTTCTTACAGGCTGAAACCTGTAAGCCAACTCTTCGCATTTTATTAAAGGCAGGATCACTCTTGCCAGTAAATAACCCTACCAGTGCAAAGTATGGCAACATTGCACTTACATTTTCATGTGATGTGTGAAAGGCACACACTTGAGTTGTACAAGCTTATGAACAACTGCACCAAGATTTCCAAAACAGCTTCCCTGAGCATCTTTATCAGCAGAATTACACCTGATGCAGTTCTCTTCCAATTTATCCTAGTTCATACGTTAACTCACGTGAAAAATAAACAGTTTTATATAACTAATTTCTGAGTTACACTCCCCACAGTCTGCTGCAGTGAATATTTAAAATGTCTCTTCACAAAGCCACAGATGTATTTCATATACTTATACTCCCAGAGCAAGGATAGGCAACTTGTGTAAACACACACACACACAAAGATTTTTTCCCCAATGCACATTTTCCCCTAGTACACCCAAGTGGGTGTAGTAGTGATGTCAGCTTAATTTTTTTCTGCTTCAAGTGTTTGTTTTCTTCTTATATGAATTAAATCTACTTGAATATTAACACACTCGGTTTTTCCTTGTGTTTTGTTAAAGATTAGCTCTAGGGCCTAGAGAAAAGATGTGGGGTTTATTTTGCTATGACATAAAAGCTCTTCCCATTCATCTGCTCTAACAACGCAAGGCCCTTTCATTTAATACTCGGCGCAAACCATGTTGCATGGTTTGGCCACGTGATTTCATCTTTTTCACAAACAAGACTAACAAAAAAGGCAACAAAGCTCTTATAGCAAGTCCTTCAGCTCAGAGCTACTGTATTCAATTCTGAAATAATGAAGAGCCCAGAATGACTTTAATTTATTATCAAACAACAAAGTCCTTCCAAATTTAGATCTCACACACATACAAATTCAAACTTGCCAAAGTTTTTAGAATGGGGGTCCATTTAGTGAGCGTTGCTTTTATAGCCTGAGAACAAAAACAGGTCACAAATAATAACAAAAAAAAACCTCTACAAATAAAATAAATTTTCACCACTATAAATGTATAGAAATTAAAAATCAAGCATGTTTATATGTAGTCCTCGATTTACAGTCAGTGCTTAATGTTCATTTGAAGTTCCACTGGACCCTCCCCAAAAGGCATTTACCATCCAGTACCGAACTTTCAACAACTGGGCCCTGCCCCACAGTCCCACAACTGCATTTTGTCTGCTCAACAACCGGCCTGCATTTAATAGTCATTTACAGTCATATATTTTTTTTGAAAGCCAGGGTTTACTTCCATTTTTTGGTAAAAACGCCCCATAGCTTAACAACCAGGGAATTTGCTTAATGAGTGTGGATTCACTTAACAGCTATGGTGATTGACTTAACAATTGACACAAAAAGGACATAAAATAAGGTCGTAAAATCACAATCATAAATCAAGGACTACTTGTGTTACCACAGTAAACTGAGACTACACATGTCACTAAGGGTATTTTAAAACATTTGTTTTAGTATTGTTTGTTTTGTACCCTACGTTTTAACTATATTATTTAGTCTGTGTAATTTGCAGAGAACCTTTGTGATCGCAGGATAGAAATAAGATACGGTATTTTTCGGAGTATAAGATGCATCTTTTTTTCCCAAAAAAGAGGGTGAAAATCTGGGTGCGTCTTATACTCCAAATGTAGCCCCGCCCAGCTTCTCAAACGGAGGTTTCAGAGGCTGAAAAAAGCATCAGAAACGAAGCTTCAGAAAAGCAGCTTCAGAAAAGAAGCCCCCGAAAAGAGCTTCAGAGGCTTTTTTTCTGAAGCTGTTTTGGAGGCTTTCAGAGGCAGAAACAAAAAAAAATTTCTGAAAGGAACTTTCAGAGGCAGAAAAAAAAGCAAAAAAAAAAAAAAAAAAGGAAGGCACAGAGCTCACAACCAAAGAACCTGTTGCTAAGATTCACCTCTGGAAACAGCTGATTGGGGGTACTCCTGGAGGAAGATCCATCTGCCAATCAGCTTTTTTCTTATTTTCCTCCCCAAAAACTAAGGTGCGTCTTATACTCCAAAAAATACAGTACATATATATGGGGAAAGGGACGGAGGGAGGGAAGGAAGGAAGGAAGGAAGGAAGGAAGGAAGGAAGGAAGGAAGGAAGGAAGGAAGGAAGGAAGGAAGGAAGGAAGGAAGTTTATCTGAAGTCAAGTTCAGCTCTTGGTGACTTAATCGATACATCCATGCATTAAATTGTGGCAACTAAAAATAAATCTGCTCTCTTTCAAGCCAAGTTCAGCTCTTGGTGATTTTATAGATACTTCCATGCAATTTTCTTGGAAATAAAATAATCTGAAACAGGTTTACCACTGGCTTGTTTTTTTTTTTATATTTGACTTTCGAGCCTACAATCTGGAATTCTCTGAAAATCTGCTAATTACAGATAAATTACAGATAAAGACTACGTAACCAATACTGACTTCTTCATGTTTACTTAGGAGGCAGATCCAGGAGGTTTAAAATAGCCATACTTCATTTTAAGTAAAACAGGATTGCATCCTTATGACATTTCCTGACAGCGAGAACAATCAACCAGTGGATGCTCCATCACTTCTCTGAAATCATATAAGGCCTCCTACTTGAGCAGGGGGTTGGGCTAGAAGACCTCCAAGGTCCCTTCCAACTCTGACATTCTATTCTATTCATGTATTATCTAGTGATCAGATTAATAAGACTTGAGCGGTGCAAATTTATACCCCTGCTAAGAAAGCATAAAAAAAGAACAATGGCATCCATTCTCATTAAGATTTGCCATGAGGACTGAGTATACTACAGAGTTGACTGGAGAACAAAATAGTGAAACCAAAACTGTGGTAACTGAAGGCTTTTGTGAATGCAAATTGCTCACAAAATGGCATTAAACTAAAAAACAGAAAGTTCCACTTTGACATTTAGGAATAATTCACATTTAGGAGTTGTTCAATTTTCCCATCTGTCAGTTCGCATATATATTTCCATATAAAATTCCAACTGACTCATAGGACTGTAATTATTATCCAGATCTAAATAATATAATCCATTTCTGAACACAAATTTCTACCAGTTACATTTCATTGGCCATGAAGGCATGACAGAATACTAAATTTGTCATGATTCATCCATAATTCCATATATCACAATGGAAGATACGTGTTGGCCTATGTATAATCATCCATTCTTGGTTACAGGAATAGCATCCATTAGTTCGAGTGAAGTAGCTGCCTATGGTAGCACAAATGGGGTGTCATAAAAGGGCAGCAATTTTTTCATGATTAATTAATGCATTAGTATTTAGTTTACTGCTAGAAAGTGTGAAGGGCACTTGGGTGGCGAGGCTGCCGTATTAACTAGAAAAAAAGCCCATTTACCACTGTATCTCAAATAGCCATTGTCTTGACCCAATGTTTCTCAATCTTGGCAGCTGGAAGATGTGTGGTCTTTCACATATCTAGACCATCTAAATCCGTTTCTTGACTTTAGCAACTTGAAGACTTCAACGCTCATGTTGGCTGGGGAATTCTGGGCGTTGAAGTCCACACATCTTCAAGTTGCCAAGTTTGAGAAACACTAATCTAGACTCCCCATAGAGTGAACAGTCGCAAAGCTAAACCCAACTTTCTCTTATCGTGTTATCTGCTCACCCTCATGCGAGGCTAATATAAGCAAGAGGAGAAAATTCTGTCTAATCTGCTGTGACTGAGCATATTGGAGTTCTTCACCGGAGCGGAAGGGACGGTGGTGAAGTTGGTGATGGCTGACCCTTTCTTGGTGCAAACTGTGGCTAGCCTTGCAAACCCAACATTAATCATTGCTGTGGATGTAACTTTTATGGAAGGGGAACCCACGGGACAGAGGGAGAAAACAACCAGAGGAAGGTTGAGATTTGTGTGGAAATTTTGTGTTGAGGGAGCAACCAACCAGGGTATCTCCGATGGTTAATGCTACCGAGCAAAATTCTCAAATATTCATTCTCGTTCAATGGTCTGCCAGCCACATAACCAGCTACAAAGAGCAACCCCTGCACCTTAATGTTCCGCTTGTCTCCTTGAAGTAGTATGAGAATCATCTTGCCCATAAACATCAGTCTTCCCGCCAAGTCAAGTTCTTTACACCATTTTTCAACCATTTTGATATATTTTCCTTTGGCTCTCATATGGTCTAAATGCAAAAGGACATTCCAGACCTCATCATCCTCAGGTGTTTTCACTGACAGAGTACTTTGCCCACCACAGGCTGGAATTTCAGCTTCTTCAATAACAGATTGAAAATTCTGCTCTATCCAGAGGACCAACTCATGTACCATGGGCTGAGACAGATGACTTGCTGCTTCTTCGAGCAATCTTGCTCTCACAGCCAGACACTGTGTCCTTGTAAGTTGTTCAGAATTAAGAGAAATGTTTGGCAAGCTTGATGGGTAGCTGACTGGTAGATGAAACAACAACTTTAACAATATGTCTGTGCCCGAAGGTCCTTTCACGCTGGTCTGGATCCTGAATGAGATTCCGTTTGTTTCTGAAAAGAATTCAAAAGCAGTAATCGATTGAGGATCAGATGAAATATTCTCAACAATTTGTTAGTTATCTGTTGTTAGGAAAACTCAAATAGTAATCAATACTTTATGCAATTATGGATTCTTTTGTGTAGGGCCATGTTTTATTTCAGATTTGGGGATTCAGGGGTAATGATACATAACAATTAATGCATCATAGCTAAATGATCTGTTACAATAGCTAAAGTTAATATAAAAATACAGGTAGTCCTTGACTTACAAACGATTGCTTTGCAACTATTCAAAATTCCCATGGACCCACCTAGAGGGTACTTACAACTTGGTTTTGAAGTTCTGATGGTCAGACCACTCCCCATGGTCATGTGACTGCACTTTGGGTGCTTGGCAACCAGGCACATTTATGGTTGTTTCCAATATCCCATGGCCATGTGATTGCATTTTACGACTTTTTGTCATAAACCAGCATTTAATTCCAATTTTTAGCAAAACTGACTCATAGCAAACCATGGATTCACTTAATAATCCCAGCATTCACTTAATGCCACTTTGCGACTGTGGAGTTCACTTAAGAACCATCACAAAAAAGATTGTAAAATCAGGTCAGTCACATGATTGATCTACTTCATAACTGTCGTGAATTACAACCATGATAGGCAAGCTCCATTACAGTCACAAGTCAAGGACTTGTCTATAAACCCTTTGAATTCAGTGAGTTTTGTCTCTGAGTAAATTTAAGTAGATAACATAAAATTCTTGGCCTACTATGACAAGTACCAAACCAGGAAATAATACTAAAGTACCCAAGTATTTGTTGGGAAGGCAGCGAAATAAAATTACTGGTTGCCAACTGGTTTCTGGGCATAACTCAGTCATCCTTTTTGGTCTTAACTCTGAAATTTTAATTAGTTTAAAATTTGGTTTCAAACAACCTGCTTGTCTTAATGTGAACTTATTCAAGAGAGAGAAACAGCTGTGTGAACCTCAAATAGACCAGGGGTCTCCAACCTTGGCCACTTTAAGACTTGTGGACTTCAACTCCCAGAATTCTGGGAGTTGACGTCCACAAGTCTTAAAGTGGCCAAGGTTGGAGACCCCTGAAATAGACTATCTTCCATTAGGAGTCACACTTAGTTCATACACTTTCCACCATTAAAAATCAAAATTTCTTCTTCATCCAAAGCTTTATGAGTTGGATTAAGAATTCTTTACAGGATTTTAATTGTTTCATCCTTTTTTTTTAAATTAACTTCCCCAAATACCATATCACCCACTTTGGGTAGAAATAATAAAGCAATATAAATATAGAAAACTGCAAGTTGCATTGCATCTAACTATGATTAATTTAGGTCTCTGCATTTTCAAATGTCTGTTTTAAGCAACAACCAAGAAGCCAACTACTGTACATGTTAAAAATAATAAACAGTGTGAGATTAAATAAGGCTCACTTGAACAACTCTTGATGTCTTTATATACTTAGATGTGCTTGTGTTTTTATCAACTGTTCTTTTAGTTGTCAGACATCAACAAACAGTCAGACCCACCTCGTATTTTTATTTTAAAGATGGTAAGGAGTTAGGAAAATAAAGAAATAAGTATAGATTATTAAACATCTAAAGTAAAACCAAAATCCTAGAGTTGCATGGAGACCAACAGTGAGAATATGCAGGGATGGGTAGCTGTGAAGAAACTATTAATTTTGTTCATACTTTGAAAATGATTGTGCAGAAAAATGTTGATAAATATTCAGAGTATGAATCAAGAGTTATCCCACTCAAAATGTTAGAACCTGACATCATCCAGTGAAACTGACTGACACATTTCTGACAGATAAAGTAAGCGTACCTTCACACAACATATGCATGCAAATGCTGTCATCAAACAGAGTGAAGGTTTCAAAGGACAATCAGACAACGTCACGGAGAACAATCTAGCAATGATTAATAGTCATGTCAAAGTTAAGAAAGGGATGGGAACTTTCCAGGTGCGGTATGCATGCACCCACACACAAACACACATGGTTCTTCTCCAAATTACGACGTTTCTTAAGTAAAGACAATGCTTTTGAAGTAAATATTTTTATTTCTCTTAGATAGCATGGCTTTAGCTTAAACCCCCCCCCCCACTTGCTATCTACACACAGATATTTCTCATTGAAGCATTTTATGGTTTCTTAACCACGTCAATCCCTCCTTCCTTGATTCAAGCAGGTTTTCCTCATCAGAACTTTGATCAGAACTTCCCTGATTCACAGAACTCCATTAGAGAGTTTCAGAACTTCCACTTCTTGGATGTGCTTTCAGCCTAGTGAGGAAGAAGGACCAAGAGGTAAAAAAAGATCACTCTTTCTCCAACTTTTGAGAAGTCCTTCACCTTTGTCAAGCTGTCCTTTCTGACGTCTGGGCTGCTCTTTCCAAACCAGTTGTTTCTTCTACCTGCTATTCCGTGCCACAGATATCTCTTACTCATCCTGCATGCTCCCGCTGGGTGCTCAGCTCCTCCTCTAACCATGTCTGGATTTATATAGCGCCTCCAGTCTACAGTACACAGCAGAAATATGACATCCACAGTGTCCAGCAACTTCCTCCATTGCCTAACCAATTCACTTTTTATATAGTTCTCACTAATAGGCAGGTATGCCTACTCTGCAGAGTCTTAATTAGTGGTGGCGCAGTGGTTAGAATGAAGTACTGCAGGCTACTTCTGCTGACTGCCAGCTGCCTCCAGTTGAGCAGTTCGAATCTAACCAGGCTCAAGGTTGATTCAGCCTTCCATCCTTCCGAGATGGGTAAAATGAGGACCTAGATTGTTGGGGGCAATATGCTGATTCTGTAAACTGCTTAGAGAGGGCTGTAAAAGCACTGTGAAGTGGCATATAAGTCTAAGTGCTATTGCTATTGCTGTCTACGTGACACTTAAAACAAGAGGCCAATTTTATACTTGGCCACAGTCAGGGTATCTCATCCAGCCAGTTAAATGGAAATTCTGTATATACAGATAGGAATAACCCTGAATTTTTGTACAGGGAGATATACTAGAGGGAAGAGTTGGTGCTTGTCCTGTTGCATGAAGAATGGTCTCAGATGGGACAAGAGATAATGAAATCGAAAAATGGGATTTTTATGCTGCCTGGTCTAGAGATACTACTATATGTGAGTTTTTTCTACAACAATAAATAGCTTGTCAAAATAACAGCCATGATTCTAATACAAGACTTATTTCTTATTATTAGTTTGCCAGGCTTATTCCACTTTTTCTCCAGGAATTTGAAGTAGCTTATATGAGAATTTCCATTCGTTTTTATCCTCAGATGAGCAGTCTTGTGAGGTAAGTTAAGTTTATTTATTTATTTATTTATTATTTAAATTTTTATACCGCCCTTCTCCCGAAGGACTCAGGGCGGTGTACAGCCAAGATTAAAACAATTAAATATACAAGATTAAAATATCAGTTAAAATACATATTCAATAATGGCCAAATTAAAACCGTCAAATTGACCCAAACTAAAATACTCCATATAAAATTATTAAAAATTCAAAATTTGAAAATTTAAAAATCAAGCCAGTCCCGCTTGGATAAACAAACAAGTTTTCAATTCACGGCGAAAGGTCCGAAGGTCAGGTAGTTGGCGCAAACCGGGGGGAAGTTCGTTCCAGAGGGTAGGTGCTCCAACAGAGAAGGCCCTTCCCCTGGGGGCCACCAGCCGACATTGCTTGGCGGACGGCACCCTGAGAAGACCGTCTCTGTGAGAGCGTACAGGTCGGTGGGAGGCATAAGGTAACAGCAGGCGGTCCCGTAAGTACCCGGGCCCTAAGCCATGGAGCGCTTTAAAGGTGGTAACCAGGACCTTGAAGCGCACCCGAAAGACCACAGGTAGCCAGTGCAGACTGCGCAGGAGTGGTGTTACCCGAGAGCAACGTGAAGCTCCCTCAATCACCTGCGCAGCTGCATTCTGGACTAACTGGAGTCTCCGAGTGCACTTCAGGGGTAGCCCCATGTAGAGAGCATTGCAATAATCCAGACGAGAAGTGACGAGAGCATGAGTGACCGTGCATAAGGCATCCCGGTCCAGAAAGGGGCGCAACTGGCGAACCAGGCGAACCTGGTAAAAGGCTCTCCTGGAGACGGCCGCCAGGTGGTCTTCAAACGACAGCCATCCATCCAGGAGAACGCCCGTTGCGTACCCTCTCTGTTGGTACAGCTAGTCCTTGACTAACAACCGTTTATTTAGTGACCGTTCAAAGTTAAAAACGGCACTGAAAAAATGTGACGTATGACCCTTTTTCATAGTTACAATCTTTACAGCATCCCATGGTCAACCGATTCATATTTATGACTTTTGCTGTGTCCCAGGGTCATGTGATTCCCTTTTGCAACTGTCTGACAAGCAAAGTCAATGGGGAAGCCAGATTCATTTAACATCCGGCTTACTAATATACCCTGTTTCCCCGAAAATAAGCCCTCCCCGAAAATATTTAAACGCATTTGCAGCTGGTCCCCACCATTTCCTCTGGGTAGGGTTAGGGAGACAGAGCTGGAAATCAGCCAAGATGGCAAGAGGTACCCTGTCTTGCCCCATGCACCCCAAAATAATAAGACCTCCTCGAAAATAAGGCCAAGTGCTTATTTTGGGGTTCAAAAAAATATAAGACAGAGTCTTATTTTCGGGGAAACATGGTATCAACTGCAGTGATTCACTTAATAACTATGGGAAGAAAAGTCGTAAAATGGGGCAAAGCTCACTTAACAGAAATTTTGATCATATGTCTTATGTTTGACCAATTATGGTCGTATGTCAAAGACTACCTGTATAGGCTACAAAATTAAGCAGAACCTTCCATGCTAGGAGCATATTTGAACCCCTGTATTAGGTCACATATTAGCTGTAGTAAATAGGTTGCCCAGATCACACTTCCATGAGAGTTTGCTGCAACTAAAAAAAAACCTAAGTACTATACAGGTAGTTCTTGACTTATGATCCCAATTGAGCTCAACATTTATGTTGCTAAGCGAGGCAGTTGTTAAGTGAATTTTGCCCCCGTTACGACTTTTCTTGCCACAGTTCTTAAGTGAGTCACTGTAGTTATTAAGCTGTACCATGGTTGCAGTTTGTAACACAGTTGTTAAATGAATCTGGCTTGCGCATTGACTTAGCTTGTCAGAAGGTTGCAAAAGGTGATCACAGGACCCCCGGGACACTGCAACCGTCATAAACACGAGTCAGTTGCCAAGCGTCTAAATTTTGATCATGTGACCATGGGGATGCTACAATAGTTGTCATGTGAAAAACGGTCATAAGTCACTTTTTTTCAGTGTAGCAATAGCACTTAGACCAGTGGTTCCCAACGTGGGGCCCACGCCCCACAGGAGGGCAGTTTGATTTTTAATGGGGGCAATTGGAGCCTTGTTTAAACCAAGTTAATGGCCTTTTAGGCTTCCTCCGTGTGAGTAGGACTTCACTTTTTGAATAGTAAGAATTATATGTCACCGGGGAGGGGGCCATCAGGATTTTAGAGATGCTTAGGTGGGGCATGGCCCAAAAAATGGTTGGGAACTACTGAGTTAGACTTATATACTGCTTCACAGTGCTTTACAGCCCTCACTAAGCTGTTTGCAGTCAGCATATTTCCCCCAACAATCTGGGTCCTCATTTTACCCACCTCAGAAGGATGAAAGGCTGAGTCAACCTTCCGCCGGTTAGGATCGAACTGCTGGCACTGAGTAAAATTAGCCTGGAATACTGCATTTTAACCACCACACCACCCACAGCTTTTAAAGGACTATAAATGAATAAAAATGCCAAATCCAGTCTAAACATCTGGCTAATTATTCCACAAACAATAATGGATTAATATTAGATAGGTAGGTAGGTAGGTAGGTAGGTAGGTAGGTAGGTAGGTAGGTAGGTAGGTAGGTAGGTAGATAGATAGATAGATAGATAGATAGATAGATAGATAGATAGATAGATAGATAGATAGATAGATAGATAGATAGATAGATAGATAGATATAGAGAGAGGGATAGATAGATAGATAATTTGTTGTTATATGGAATGAACCAATCCCATTGATCTTTGGGGTCCATATTGACTACTTTAGAGAAACCTGTGGGGATATTTAAAAATGACTTCAAAAGTAGGCAACAATCAAGATAAATCCATATAAGCAAGAGACAACTTTTTAAAAGCAGATCACAGTACAAGATTTGTAATGTACCGTTTCCTGACAGGGATGTAGCTAACGTAAAACAATACCATAAGAGTCCTTTTGTGAAATTAAAAGAGGACAAGGGACCTCATCTGCTTCTGACTAAAAAGAGAAAAATAATTAGGGAGCAAGATGAAAGATGCTCTTTTTTCAGATCCTTGCTGTTTTTCGCTCTTTGATGTTTTTTCAACTACTTCACCCCATTTCTTCAAAAAGTTGCTAAAATGTCAAGTTGATTCATTCTTCGGGGAGAAGACAGATTTGAAAGATTCAGTGGAGCTGTCCCAAGCTTCAGATGAGTTCTTTTGAAGTGGCTTGTCTCTGCCCTACCTCCCAAGTTTTATCCTTTTTCCACTGATCTCAGCCCCCCCCCGCTCCCCGCCCCCCCACCATGACTGCAACAGCTTCACGACCTTCAGTGCCCTCTATAAAACAACAGACAAAGCTATTTAATGAGTGACACAAACTGAAATGATTTAGGCAGCTCTGAGAATGACTAATGGAAGGCAAGGCAACGTTTTCAAACAGCCTTCACAGGCATACCTTTATATATTATATAGGGGAGCGATACCGCCAATGAAAAAAGTCCACTGATCTATCAACCAGTCTTCCTTATTCTTCATACACTACAGATATCTTTGAACAACCAGTCTCCAAATCTCCACCCAGGCTGCAGAAGACTGCTTCAAGCATTATGGTGGAAGCATATTCATCTTAGATACTTGGTTTGTCCAAAGGGATTGGGTCAACTAACTTTTGACTATCTTTCAATGCTCCCTAAGAACAGGATCTAACTCACCAGGAGGTCCATTTTCAGTTCTACACCAGGAAGAGGTAGAAGACTGCATCTACACAGTGATGTAGCCATAGATCTGATCTTAGTAAGGCAAGATGGGGTTCACAGGCATGGACCTGGAAGGAAACTGTCCTCTGTCCATATTCACTCCTTCTGATTATATACAGGTCTACTAATATAGAGAATTGGAAATAACTTTGCTGATTTGCTGATTAACGTCTCAGAAATGGTATCAAGATTGCCTTTTTCACAGCAGCAAGGTTGTCCAACTCTATACAGTTTATCACACAATGTAGTATTAAAGTGCAGTATTTTTCAGAGAGGGGAGCTCACCCTGTCCTACAAAGCAGGACTCAAACTACCGGAGTGCTGGCAATTAATTACTCAGCACATCCAGCATCATTAAGTTTCGATGCCACTGGGTCCCTGGGAAACCAAATAATTCTATGGTCTTTAAGAAATCAAGATGACCAGCTGTGCCTATGAGGTTGTTTGTTGTTTTGTTTTTTTCTGTACCAATGATGATGGTACCACAATCCCATTACTGTAGGCAGCAAATAAATTAAGTGAAGCTAAGAAGTCATTACAGTCCACTTATAGTGGTTAAGGCATCGGATTAGAAACCTGGAGACTATGAGTTCTAGTCCCACCTTAGGTGCGAATCCAGCTGAGTACCTGAGGCCAATCAATTTCTGTCAGCCCTAGGAAGGAGGCAATGACAAACTACTTCTGAAAAACCTTGCCAATAAAAAACTTCCAGAAAGAGAGAGGGAGAGAGGGAGGGAGAGGAAGATTAGAAGACACTACAGCAGCAATACCTACTGAAGTTATGGTGGCCCAAAATGGAAAAAAAAATGCATTGCACCTTAAAAACTAAAACTTAATAATATAAGCATTTGTTAAGTGCCTTGGATGACATAATCTCTAATCTATGTAGGCATATTCTTTGGGCCATCTTTAAGATGATACAAGATGCTTCCATGTTCTTATCACAACTCATTAGTTTATTTTTCCCTTGCAAACATGAACAACTATTTCATTTTAAGGTGTATATATATGAGTAATATTTAAGGTTCTAAGAAAAAAAACATTGCTTCCTTTTAGGTGTTTTGTAGTTTTGTATTTCTTTGTCACTGAATGTTATCAGACTTTTATGTGCATCCTACAGGTATATAAGCAGAGTCTGAATGAAGAAAAAGCATTGTGCTTTTTTTACTTATTTCATAAACAAAGTCATTCAACACATATTATTATCATGATGATCCATTAAAACATCTTGACTCCTGCTTGACCTTGACAATTGAATTTATTATTCTTAGTTCCTTTTGTCCCAAAAGTGCTTTTCAAAAAGCCTTTGTTTGTTTGTTTTCCTTGAAGACATTTCACTTCTCATTCAAGAAGCTTCTTCAGCTCAGCGGGTGAAGAAATACCCCTCCCTAATAGTTCACAAAACTATATTGTAGATGTAAAGGCCTCAGTCTGGCAAGATCTTGTCTATAAGTGTGAAAACAATAAAGAACTCAGCTTGGAAGAATCACCCCTGCGTGTCATTCTTGGTTTTGGGCCTGACAGAAATGTATTTCACTTTAATAACACATTATATCGGCCTGCTCTGTCAGCAGAAGTGCTATCTGAGATAGAGAGCAGTATATTATCATATTGTTGACATTTAGGGTGCTAATAAGCTGAATTCTTGCACACGCTTTCACACTGCTGCAAACGCATGCTTATCCCAGCAAATAGTGCCTGCACACTTAAAATGGTTTCCCATGTTTGGTGTCGGCTTCTGATTCCACATCTGCAAACTTTCTGTGTCATGTATTCATTCTGCATTGCTCCACAGAAATCCAAGTTTTGATGAACATTTACATATATGACAAGCTGGATGAGCAAACCCTAGCAGAGAAGAGAACAGATTAATAAGTAAATTATGTCATTCTATCTGCAGCATTAATTTTGGGGACTAGGCAAATAAAGAAAAACAAGTTTTCGTTAATTAGCTTATTTAAATTCATACAGACATCGTTTTCAATAAATCTTCTTCTGAATGTTAACCATGTAATTCTAAGCTTTGTTTTTATATACCACGAGTGGAAGAGGGAAAGCCCCTCACATCCCCTCCCAAGTCACCAGTCCTCAAGACATCTGTCTTCTGGTTTTCCAAGGTCTCTTTATTTAACTCAGCCATCTTTTAGAAAAGTATCTGCCAAACATAAGCTGACTTTTAAATAAAAATGGTTTTCAAGCAGGGGTGAAATCCAAGTAGGTTCTGACAGGTTCTGGAGAACCGGTAGTGGAAATTTTGAGCAGTTCGGAGAACCGGTAGTGGAAATTTTGAATAGTTCAGAGAACCGGCAAATACCACCTCTGTCTGGCCCCAGAGTTGGGTGGGAATGGAGATTTTGCAGCATCCTTCCCCCTGGAGTGGGATGGGAATAGAGATTTTGCAGTATCCTTCCCCTGCCACACCCACCAAGCTACGCCCACAGAACCAATAATAAAAAAAAATTGGATTTCAGCACTGTTTTCAAGATACCAGTTTCAGGGCAATTGGCAATATGGGGATCTAAAGAGATTAGAACAGAGATCCCTTTCCAGAAAGTCAATTTCCATTTCTCATTTTCAACATACAAACATTTTAATCTAATTGGCTGGTCATAAAATAACCTTTTTTACCAGCAGGAAAATTAAAGAAGCTGATCTCTACCATCCTCTTTAGCTTCTGGGATGTTCTCTCTCATTTTGGAGGGTTTTGGGGGGTGCAGCAGTTCTGAGCTAGTGGACACAGCACCAAGCTACATCACCAGTATTTTAGTTTCTAAGAAGGCCTCTGATCCCATAGCGCTATTAAAACATGAATAAGGTGGGCTATGCTTAAGACTGCTCCTTAGCAACATGCTGTCTTCCCACTCATTCATGTTTTAATTTAATGCTTTAATTACACAAATCTTTAAAAATCCAGTGGGGACAGAAAACCTGGAGAGCTTCAAGAAAAATATCACAGGCACCTAAATAGCCAAAGTGCAAGCAATCATTCCTGTTCTACCATCTCCCTCCCTCTCAATGTAGCCCAGCCAATTGCCAAATTGGTTCAGACAATACTGGAGGCAGACGCTCTTCGGGAATCAACTCCTTATGCCATTTCTTACTTATTCATGAGGTCCTTGGTGCTCCCTGAGCTCAGGTTTTTTTCTTGTAGATGTTTCATTACCCAACTAGATAACATCATCGGTGCTAGAAAGATATTACATTGTTGGGTAATGAAATGTCTGGAAGAAAACAACCACGCTCAGGGACTCAAGGACTCCACAGTTAAACCCTGAGCTATAAATATTCTGTTCTATCTCCCTTTTTACGACTTTCTAATCCCTTAATTTCGGGGTAGAGTCGGGACGATTGGATGGAGTGGATGCCCTTCCTGATGCCATGTGTCCTTATCTATATGTTTCTATTTCTATATCTGTATCTATCTGTCCATCCATCCACCCATAAATACATATACACATACACACCAGCAAATTAGCTAACTATTCCTTATTTGGAGGAATGACATATTTTCCCCTGCATGTCACAACAACTTAGTGGAACAACAATTTTGCCTGAGGGAGATGACTAAATATACTGAACTGTACTGTACTGCTGCTTTAAGAAGATTACCAGCCCCTTTCACCTGTACACCAATTAAAAACAAAAATCTAAGAAAACAATCAAATTGCCCATATAATTCCAATTTACAGTCATCAGGTCCAAAATGCACCCAAATTAAATTGGTTGGAATGTGCTTCATGTTTCTAGATCTCATGATTGGGCTTTATAGCAAGATTTTAACTCTTCCATCAGTGATTCTTTCTAAACGGGCAATAATTAACCCCAAGGGAATAATCTGGATATGCCCTAGTGGGCATAATATTTAGAAATGGGACAAATGTAATAGATTTTAGGTTTCTAAATGTACAGGTATTTGTGATTTTTTCCCCCCAGTCCTAAACATGAATGAACATTGTTCTAACTAAATTGCATTTTAAGAGAAAATCGTTTCATAAATTATTCACATCTAATTGAGATACTACAAAGATGCTTCTGGGATCTACCGCTACAAAATTATTGTTTTGTTTTGCAAAACTGAAATATATATCATAATTGCATATATTTGCAATATTTGAATCTGCTTCCACAAACTTGTTTATGCACTGAAACATACCTCATAACTGGATTTGTAGCACTTGGGGGCACACAGATGGACAGTCAAAATCCTGATAGCGAAAGACAGAGGTAAACAACTATTTGGGTGGTTGGGCATTTTGAGAGCACATCATTAAGTGCTTTCAGAACATGATTGCCATGGTGAGCATGATTATTCATAAAACACTTTCTACAAACTCTTTATGTCAAACACTCATTTTACATTTTTCAGAGTTATCCAGAGAAATCCAAGTTCGATGAATATTTAGAGACAGTCCTCAATTTAGGACTACAACTGAGCTCAAAACTTACGTGGTTAAGTGATATTTTACAACCTTTCTTGCCACAACTGTTAAATGAAACCCTTAAATTGTTAACAATACGGTTGTTAGGTGAAGCTAGTTTCCCCATTGACTTTGCTTGTCAGAAGGCCGCATAAAGGGATCACATGACACACATACTCCCATGACACTACAACCATCTCTGGAACTAGAGGGGTTTTGTATCCTCTGTTTTGGTGGAATTGAGCTGAGCATATTTCTTCCCATTAACCTAACACTTTCCAGGCACCAAAACACAATCCCAACCTTGTCTCTGCCCCATTTGAAATGAAGACATATGGGTGATTATCATTGGTACATTGATGCTACTTGATTCCACAGTGGTGAATGACCTTCCCAAGTAACTTCATGCAAATTGTTGTGGCCCGCCAGCAGTCAGCAGAGCTGGCAGCAGATTCTGACAGTGAGGAGGTTGGTAAGGAACGTGGGCCAGTCCTGGAGTCCGGGGAAGGCTCGGACAAGGGCTCTGCATCGGAGGCAGAGAGGGGGCCAGGGCCATCTGGTAGTTATGTGCTGCCTCCGGAATCTGACATCAGCGAGGCAAAAGAACAATGTGAGCCTGTTCCCACTATGTGCATGCATAGAGCTGCCAGAAGGCAAGAACAATTAAGAAAAAAAGTGTGACTTGGGAGTAAGGCTTGGAGATGATTGGCCCCCTCCCATAAGATATAAAAGAGGAGCAAACGGATGTGAGCCTTTGCAGGAAGCAATTCGTTCATATAGTCAATTCAAGCTCTGAGAAGTCCGCTTGACTCTGTGCTCTATTTGGCCTTGCAAAACTAATTGACAGTTAGGTCTTTGGCAGTGTTTCAAGGGAGATAAAGGTGGGTGCTTATCGACATTACCCTGAAAGATGTGTTAACTCGAGCAGACATCTGTCTGAATCTTCACAGACAGTTTGTGAATCATTACAGGCTGTGAATGACCATAATTCACAACCATCTCAATAAAAGAGGTTTTTTTGGGACTAAGATTGTGATTTATGCTTTCTCAGGAAGCCTAGGTCAGAACACAAATGTTATATAATAAGAGAGAGAATACTGGTTTTTGTGGTACCCCAGAACTACAGCAACACCCCCATTCCCACAATTATAGGTAGTTCAGAAGAAGGTCATTGAGAGATCAAACATGACAGGAGGATCACATTACCTATATCCCAATCCACCATAGGGATTAATGTGGGTTTAGTCTACAATATGGATTCAGGATTGAAGTCCACAAATCTGGAGGAACCCCAGGTTGGCAAACACTACTTTTAAGTCCTTTTCCACTATATAGGTAGTCCTTGACTTACAACCATTCATTTGGTAACCGTTCAAAGTTACAACAACACTGAAAAATGACTTATGACTGGTCGTCACACTTCTATGAGCTGTGGTGGCACAGTGGTTAGAGTGCAGTACTGCAGGCTACTTCTGCTGACTGCTGGCTGACTGCAGTTTGGCAGATCGAATCTCACCAGGCTCAAGGTTGACTCAGCCTTTCATCCTTCCGAGTTCAGTAAATTGAAGGCCAGGACTGTTGGGGGCAATATCCTGACTCTGTAAACCACTTAGAGAGGGCTATAAAAGCACTGTAAAGTGGTATATAAGTGCTATTGCTATAACTGTCAGAGCAGCCCCATGGCCACATTATCAAAAGTCAGGTACTTGATAACTGGTATGTATTCACAATAGTTCCAGTGTCCCATGGTCAAGTGAATGCCATTTGTGACTTCCCAGCTGGCTTCTGACAAGCAAGTCCATGGGGAAATCAGATTTGCTTAACAACTGTGTAATTCACTTAATGACCACGATTTTAAAAAGGTCATAAAATGGGGCATGATTCACTTAACTGCCTTGCTTAGCAACTTTAATTTTGGGCCCAATTGTGGTTGTAAGTCGAGGTCTACCTGTAAACAGGATATAAATGAATAGTCACATCATGTACGTGCCAAAAATAGAGATGCTGGATTGGGAGAATCAACAGCACTGCAGTACTTTCTCCCAGCTACCATCTTAGTAAAAAATTAGGTACCAGTTTAAATTGTTTGCTTGGAAAGAAAAAGGTGGCTATATTATTCAATTAAATTAATAATGAAATATATATTTTTCTAAGTGACATGATTGCTCACCATACGGTTAGTATCACATGGAGCTAGACTCTAACAATACAAAGGACCATTTACAAAATGTGTTTTGACAAGCTAAGAAACATGAGACACAATCAGTATAAAGTAACGCCTCATTTTAATAATCAGATCACCAGGGTAGAAAAATGAACACTACATTATTACTTTTTCTTTCTTTTTCAATCTTTAGAACTTACGCTCGGAAGAAAGAATTGCTATTGCAGATTTCCAGGTCTCTTTTAGCAAGCCAGTTCTTCTGACTACCATCATTCATTCACCCATCATAATTCCCCATCTTCAGTTGAAGGAGGTTAAAAAAACAGTGATGGAAATATGATACCCATTAGAATCTGCTGTGTCAAAAGCTGCCAACGGTAAAGATGTAGGACTTTCTACAACTGTCAGGAAAAAGATGCTGAATGGAATTTGCCCCTGCTAATACAAATGCAAACAGAATAAAATTAGATACTGAAGAATAACTGGTGAGGAGTGTACGAGTGCGTGCAATCCAGAGAGGCACACCTAGATAAACTGTCACAATATGTTGCACATCAGTGGTTTTCAAACTGTTTTCAGGGACAGTTTTCCTACACGTACGAAATTCATTCTCTACACCCCTGCATCAAGTAACCATTCAGTGGAGCCCTTTCAATGATAAAAGATTTATCTTAACTAAACCTCAAGAGAGAGGCATCAGAACAGTCTGGAACTTTCCATGCTTAATTTGTTAGCCTCTTTGATAAATTCACTCATATTTGCTGACAGTGGAATCAACATTAAGAGTGGTTTCTACTGAAGCATCCAAAAACGCTTTCTGATCCAGTTGCATGAGATTATCTTTAATAAATAAAGCTTGAGGAGTTAGACAGGATACTTAAGGGCTGTTATTCTACTCCAGCACGCTTGGATGAAACCAATTTTTCTGGGTCTATTGCAATGTAACGCTGGCACCAAAATATCCTTGGCGGATCTGATTCGATAGCTTCTGTCAGAAAAAGAGATGTTAGAAAACAGCTGGTGGTGTTTAAGCCTCCTCTGAAGATTTGACACCATCAATTCTCTATTTTAGTAGCTAAAGAGAGCATCTGAAGAAGTTTACATTCCTATCTGTGGGTCGTTTTCAATTTATAGCATTGGGGGATTTCAGGCCAAGTACAAATGCCTGGAGATCCCAGAGATCATTTTCTCATGTTCTTCATTATCCATTCAAAACCACAATGGAGAACTTTCACTTCCTGGAAAGCACCAAACCTAGTTCTGCTAGGGCAGGGGTCTCCAACCTTGGCAACTTTAAGCCTGGAGGACTTCAACTCCCAGAATTCCCTAGCCAGCTTTGCTGGCTGGGGAATTCTGGGAGTTGAAGTCCGCCAGGCTTAAAGTTGCCAAGGTTGGAGACCCCTGTGCTAGGGTCTCAAATAGAGAAAATGCCCTCAAGAAAATAAAATATCCTTCAAGTCAAGTTTGACTTCTAGAATGAATGAATCCATGCTCTCATCTTAGCAGCAGGATGGAGGTGGTTTTACCACTGCCACCTTCTGAATTAGTTTTTGATGTTCAGAGCTAACCTGTGGCCCTGGTAAGTACCTGGTTGCCTCCTATCCAAATACTAATCAAAGATCCTGCTTAGCTTCAAAATCCAGACAACATCAACCAGCCACTGCCATTTGCTGAGGCCAGTGTGGCAATGATCATTTTTTCTCACCCTCCCCTAGAAATTAAGCTATTTTTATGATCCTGTTGTTAAAGAAGTTTATCTACTGTTTCACTGGAACCTACAACAGGCCTTAGAGCAGGGGTGTCCAAACTACGGCCCGCGGGCCAACTGCGGCCCGCGGGTCAGTTTTTATTGGCCCGCAGCAAATTCTGGAAGTATAATTTAATATGGCCCTTTTCGCGCTGCGAGGCTCGCGGCTCCTCCCCATGGGCGGGGAATAATGAAGGGAGGGGGCAGAGGAGGCGGCGAGCGGGAAAGAGGCTGCTGGCCGTGCCTGCCCCCAGCAGTTCTACCCTCGCCTTCCTCGGGCCGCCTGGCGAGGCTCCTCGCGCCTCCCCATGTCGGACACGCGTCGCGGCAGTGACAGCCATCGAGAAACAGGTGAGGAGGCGGCAAGCGCAAAAGAGGCTGCTGGCCGTGGCCGGCCCAGCAGTTCTATCCTCGCCTTCCTCGGGCAGGGAATAACGAAGGGAGGGGGGGAGGAGGCGGCGGCAAGCGCGAAAGAGGCTGCTGGCCGTGGCCGGCCCAGCAGTTCTATCCTCGCCTTCCTCGGGCAGGGAATAACGAAGGGAGGGGGGGAGGAGGCGGCGGCAAGCGCGAAAGAGGCTGCTGGCCGTGCCCGGCCCAGCAGTTCTATCTCGCCTTCCTCGGGCAGGGAATAGCGAAGGGAGGAGGCGGCGGCAAGCGCGAAAGGCTGCTGGCGTGCCCGGCCCAGCAGTTCTATCTCGCCTTCCTCGGGCAGGGAATAGCGAAGGGAGGGGAGGCGGCGGCAAGCGCGAAGAGGCTGCTGGCGTGCCCGGCCCAGCAGTTCTATCCTCGCCTTCCTCGGGCAGGAATAGCGAAGGGAGGGGAGGAGGCGCGGCAAGCGCGAAGAGGCTGCTGGCGTGGCCGGCCCAGCAGTTCTATCCTCGCCTTCCTCGGGCAGGGAATAACGAAGGGAGGGGAGGCGGCGGCAAGCGCGAAGAGGCTGCTGGCCGTGCCCGGCCCAGCAGTTCTATCCTCGCCTTCCTCGGCACGGAATAACGAAGGGAGGGAGGAGGAGGCGGCAAGCGCGAAGAGGCTGCTGGCCGTGCCCGGCCCAGCAGTTCTATCCTCGCCTTCCTCGGGCAGGGAATAACGAAGGAGGGGAGGAGGCGGCGGCAAGCGCGAAGAGGCTGCTGGCCGTGCCCGGCCCAGCAGTTCTATCTCGCCTCGGGCAGGAATAACGAAGGAGGGGAGGAGGCGGCGGCAAGCGCAAAGAGGCTGCTGGCCGTGCCCGGCCCAGCAGTTCTATCTCGCCTTCCTCGGGCCGCCTGGTGAGGCTCCTCGCGCCTCCACCCCTTGGGCAGGAATAACGAAGGAGTTTCAAGTTCATACCAAATACAAAACAAAGCCAAGATCAGGGTGTCCAAACTTGGTCTCTTTAAGACTTGTGGACTTCAGTTCCCAGAGTTCCTCAGCCAGCGTTGCTGGCTGAGGGACTCTGGGAGTTGAAGTCCACAAGTCTTAAGGGACCAAGTTTGACACCCTGGCCAAGATGAATGAATATGAAACATTTTCCCCTTAAATGAAGATGATATCCACATATTGTTGCTTTTAGTAGACTGACTGTATCCATCTGTATTGTAATGTCCCAGGTTTTCAGGCGCATGCCTTTCTGAATAATTATATTTAAAAATATTACATTAAAATCAACATAACACAAACACACGTACACAAACATAGAGATACACATGCACATATATATAACTCACACACATATAGTATACTTAAGCCTAAACTGTGCATAGGGACTACCCAGACGGCTGAAAAAAGTGATTTCTGACAGGTTCTCACACTTTTGACTGGTCCTCACACGTACAACTATCTTTACATTTTGCACCCTATCTTGTAACCGTGGTGAAGAGAAGCAGTTGTGAAATGAGTGATATGGTTGTTAAAAATGCTGCAATGGGCATAAATGTGAGGATGGTCATAAGTGTGAGGACTGGTCAAAATTACTTTTTTTAGCCCTCTGAGTAGTTTCTATGCCCATAGCCACATCCACTCAGTCACATGAGCAGTTAGCCACGCCCACCAGTCACATGACCACCAAGCCACATCCCAAAATAAGCCACGCCCATTCCCCCCCCCCCCCGTGGCCCGGGCCTTTGCTTATTTTTCTGTATTTGGCCCTCACTCAAAAAAGTTTGGACACCCCTGCCTTAGAGCCATGATGGCGAACCTATGGCACGCGTGCCACATGTGGCACGTGGAGCCATATCTGTGGGCACGCAAGCGTTACTCAGCTCCATCACGCATGCATGCGCCAGCCAGCTGATTTTCGGGCCTTCCGGGCACACTGGCTCTGGCCTCTGGAGGGCCTCAGGGGGATGGGGGAGGCTGTTTCCGTCCTTCCCAGGTTCCAAGAAAGCCTCTGGAGCCTGGGGAGGGTGAAAAACGAGCCTACCAGGCCCAGCGGTAATCTTTTTGCCATCATGTGCCAAAAGTGGGGGGAGCGCAGGAAGGTCATGTGGGGGGCAGGGGGTGCAGAGGGGCATTGAATTATGGGTGTGGGCAAACGCACACTGACCACCACCACCCGCGCTCCCCCCTCTTTTTGCACGTGACAGCAAAAAGATTAGCCATCACTATTTATTTATTTATTTATTTATTTAATCGTATTTATATACCGCCCTATCTCCCGAAGGACTCAGGGCGGTTTACAGGCACTTAAAAAACACATGAACACATAAATACAATATAAAAACAATTAAAAAACTTATTCTAAAGCCCCAAAAATTAAAATATAAAATAAAACCCAATTTAAAACCCATAAATTTAAAATCTAGCTCAGTCCTGCGCAATTAAATAAGTGTGTTTTAATCACTGCCTTAAAGCAACCCCCAGTTCCCACAAATGTATTTTTTAAAACCACTGTACCATGCAAACAAAACTCTGACAGAGAGTATACACCAATAGCATCCCAGACTGGAGAAGCTAAAGTGTTTTGTTTTGTTTTTTTGCAACATACCGGAATGCATATTTAATTGGCATTAGCGATATTTAGCAGTCTGATGGTAAACTCTTGTAGAGCTGTACTGGGGCTTTCATTGGCTACTGGCAGCAGAGGAGACTGTTTGGTTCAGCTTACCAGCAGGTGTTGACAGATAGACAAGGTGGAAGGGCAATGCTTACAAGAGGAAAGGGAATGCGATGGGAACATTTTACATGTTTACGGACGCTTGAGCTGAGAGCAGGGGAAATAAATAAATAAAGTTTACATCGAGTAATTTATCCCCATGCCAAAGAGAGAGGGGGGGGAAACAGTGAGAAAACACATATCAGAGGAAACTGGTATTACCTCTTGCTTGACATAAAAGATGCATGCTACAGGGGATATAAAAAGTCCTCACACCCCTGTTAAAATTCCAGGGTTTTGAGATGTAAAAAAAAAAGTCAGACTAAAATGAATCACTTCAGAATTCTTTTCCTCTTTTAATATAACATATAAGCTGTACAATTCAATTGAAAGACAAATTGAAATCTTTTAGAGGAAAAAATGAATAAAAAATTAGAATCATGTTACATTTCAAAAACCTGGCATTTTAACAGGGGTGTGTAGACTTTTTTATATCCCCTGTATATAGCTAAAGAGGGGAAACAAAAACAACAAAAAATGAAGGAGCTGTTTTGGAATTTAGCCTTCTGATCAAAGAGTGAGCTGGTCTAAAACAGCTAAATGAGGTTTTACAATGCCAGTCATTCCTCATAAAATATAATACTGTACAGATTATTTATCTCTTATGTTGTAACTCTAAGAGCACCACCACCATAAATATTTAAAAAACACGACACAAATAGTCCACATTTATTGATCATCTTGTTTAGCAACTGTTTGCAGTTACAACCATGATGAAAAAGTAACTTTGCAACCTGTCCTCAGATTGTGACCTTCACAGGTCTGTATAGAAACTGAAGTAAGATCATAACTATAGTCACACTTTCACTTAGAAACCTTTTTGCTTAATGGCCGAGTTGCTGGTCCCAACTGTACTCACTAAATAAGGGCAATAATAGTTGTTCACACACACACAGTCTTTCCAATGGTGCTTTCCAATTTGCAGAAAACACTGCAAATCCATCAGTGGCAAACTGTAGCAACAGTAATTCCAATTTTAAAAAGCCATTGACTAGGAGAGTGCAAGAGCAGAGAAAACAGCTTTACTGCTTTTAGAAATCTTACTCCTTCCACCCCAAAAGGCAATCCTGCTATCCATGGAGAGATTGTGACCTTCTCTATATAATTAAATTAAATTAAATTTTTACAGCCCTAACGCCAGATACAAACAAAATATTGAATAAAAGTAGTATGACAGATAGATATAGACAGATAGACAGACAAAGAGAATATATGTGTACATGTGTAAAAGAAAAACAATAGATATAATTGAGTGTAAAAATAATTAAGAGCATACAATAGTTATTAAAATAAATCCAAATAAAATACTCTTAAAAGAACTTCCAATCCTAAGTAATGGTACTGTACATCAGGTTACCACACGCCTCCCACCGACCCGTACGCTCCCATAGAGAGGGACTTCTCAGGGTGCCGTCCGCCAAGCAATGTCGGCTGGCGGCCTCCAGGGGAAGGTCCTTCTCTGTGGGGGCTCCCACACTCTGGAACGAGCTTCCCCCGGGTTTACGCCAAGTACCTGACCTTCGGACCTTCCGCCGCGAACTGAAGACACATCTTTTCATTCGCGCGGGGCTGGCTTAAAATTTTATCGGTTTTTTAAATTTCTTAAATTCTTATTATTAATTTTAAATGGGATTTTAGTTTTTATATATTTTAAAGTTTTCAGGCTAATTATAATAAGTTTTTTAAATTTGCATTTTAAATTGTACATTGTTATTGTCTTTTTTACTTCTGCCTGTACACCGCCCTGAGTCCTTCGGGAGAAGGGCGGTATAAAAATCAAATAAATAAATAAATAAATAAATAAATAAATACAAATGGTAGCCGAGAATTGGGAAACTTCAAGGTTATTTTCTAGTCCTTGTCTGATAGTAGCACCATTAAATAGAAATCTCTCTACCTGGGAATTCCTTCAAGACAGAGTATATTAGGATCTGTCTAGAGTCCTTGAATTAGGATCAGTGTAATACGATATGTCCTAGACCTAAAGTTTCTATTGAACTCTTGCCTTCAGATGTTTTAGGTGCTTTATCACTGGAGGTTTTTAAGAAAAAAAAAAACTGGAGAGCCACCTATCTGAAATGGTTCAGGATCTCTTGCTTGAGCACGGGGTTGGACTAGAAGACCTCCAAGGCCCTTTCCAGCGCTGTTCTGACTGAACCTATATAATTTAAACTCTTTCCTTTCTAAATGGGTGAGTGAGAGTCAGGGACAAGGCAAAGAACCTGGCTAAAAACTGGATCCCCTTCAGCTTCAAATCACTGATTCTTCAGAGGGAATTCAATAGAATAGAATTTTTTTTTATAGAATAGAATTTTTTATTATTGGCCAAGTGTGATTGGACACACAAGGAATTTGTCTTGGTGCATATGGTCTCAGTGTACATAAAAGAAAAGATACGTTCATCAAGGTACAACATTTACAACACAAATGATGGTCAATATATCAATATAAATCATAAGGATTGCCAGCAACAAGTTATAGTCATACAGTCATAAGTGGAAAGAGATTGGTGATGGGAACGATGAGACGATTAATAGTAGTATTAATAAATTATAAATTTATAAATTTATATAATTTTAATAAATTAATAAATTATATTTATTAATAATTTATTAATTATTGATAATTATTAATAATTTATTAATAATTATAAATAATTATTTATTAATAATAATAATAAGTATTAATAAATTATAAATTTATATAATTTATAAATAAATTATAAATAAATTATAAATAAATAGTAGTATTAATAGTAGATTAATAGTAAACCACCCCACCACACAAAGAATCGCATGCCAATTAGAGGGAGAAACGAGGAGCCCGTTTGGGATTGAAAAAAGAAAACAAACTATATTTGTAAGTGCAAAACTGGAGGCAGCTACTGATGTGGGCTCTTGTAGGGAGGTTTACCCTAACTCAGGGGTCTCCAACCTTGGTCCCTTGAAGACTTGTGGACTTCAACTCCCAGAGTCCCTCAGCCAGCAAAGCTGGCTGAGGAACTCTGGGAGTTGAAGTCCACAAGTCTTCAAGGGACCAAGGTTGGAGATCCCTGCCCTAACTGGACCTCCCAATATCCCCATTCCGGGTTGCAGATGGGGCAGGAATATCAGCAGCCCAAACATCTGGGAGGGTCCCGATGGTGAGCCTTGTTTTTTTTTGGGGGGAGCTCTTTTTTCCTCGAGACAAAAAGCACGTCACGATTAGGAAGGATCCAGGTAAAGGCGGCGACCAAATCGCCGCAGAGGGCAGCCACCGGGGCAAAGCAATCACCTGACACTTCCAGCACCTCGCATTCTTCTCGCCCACAGTAAATAGCAGCGATGGCAGACAGCTCCTCCAAAGCTAACGCCGACATGGCAGCAAAGCGACTTTCTCGCTGTCGCCCCGCTCCGGCCGCCAAACCACCAGGCGAGAGCAGCGCCTCCACTTCCGCCCGCGGGGAAAAACCAGAAATTAAACGTATTCCCCAGCAGGGGTCGCTGCGCTGGCTTTCAACGCTCGCCAGCCCGAACGGGAGGAGGGTGTTTCAAATGTCTTGAAGCTGAGGACCGAGCCTCACGTTGCAAAATAGAATAGAATAGAATAGAATAGAATAGAATAGAATAGAATAGAATAGAATAGAATAGAATAGAATAGAATAGAATAGAATTTTTTTATTGGCCAAGTGTGATTGGACACACAAGGAATTTGTCTTTGGTGCATATGTTTTCAGTGTACATAAAAGAAAATCCATTCCTCTGAAAACAATAGAATACCCTATCCCACCAGACTTGAAATCCTAGGCTTAGAAAACTTGGAACTCCGTTGTCTTCGACATGACCTAAGCTTAACTCACAGAATCATCTCTTGTAATGTCCTTCCTGTTAAAGACTACTTCAGCTTTAATTGCAAAAATACTAGAGCAACTAATAGATTGAAACTTAATGTCAACCGCTTTAATCTAGATTGCAGAAAATATGACTTCTGTAACAGAATCATCCGTGCTTGGAATACTTTACCTGACTCTGTGGTCTCTTCCCACAATCCTAAAAGTTTTATCCAAAAACTTTCTACTATTGACCTCACCCCATTCCTAAGAGGACCATAAGGGGCGTGCATAAGCGCACAAACGTGCCTACCGTTCCTGTCCTATTTTTTTCTTCTTCCTATATATATGCTTATACCTCCTTATATTTTCTCATATATGTGTTTATATACTATATAATCTTTTGTATGATACCTACATATATTGTTGTGACAAAATAAAATAAATAAAATAAAATAAAGATACGTTCACTAACAGCCACAGATTGCAACCGGAACATGTTAATCCCCCCATTGATGATGTTCTCAGGGAAGAGATGAGAGGAATGATGAATTATATGTTTTGCAGAAGTCTACCGAGCCTAAAGTTTTTGTCTAGTGGCACCATCAGGCAAGAGAGTGGGAGACTTGTGATTTCAAGGTTTGCCTTAAGCCACGAAAGTGGGCTAGGTGATTTTTTTGGGCCAGCCCCACTGTCTCAACTCAACCCAACCCAGCCCACAGAATTGTTGTTATTGTTATAGTTGTAGGGAAAATAGGAAGAGAAAGGAGTATTGTATGTGTTTTCCACCTTGAGTTATTAGTAAGCATAATAAAGGCAAGGTATAAATAAATGAATAAATAAGTAAAAAAAAAAGTTTGAGAAACACTGCTTTAGTGCATCGGTATCAGTACAGTAAGTCCTCGACTCAACAGTTTGTGACCATTCAAGTTACAACAGTGCTGAAAAAAGTGACTTATGACTGTTTTTCACACTTACGACTGTGGCAGCATCCTCACCGCTACGTGATCAAAATTCGGACGCTTGGCCACTGGTTCATATTTATGACGATTGCAGTGTCCTGAGGTCATGTGATCCCAGGGGTGAAATGCTCTCAGTTCGGACAGGATCCCGCGATCTGGTAGCGATGGGGGCAGGTAGTTCGGAGAACCGGTAGCAAAAATCCCTGCACCCCCATCGCCCACGCCTTGCTGTTCCTCTTCTCTGTCCCTGAAGCTCTCAGTGGTGATATAGCTGCAAACGGCCTTAAATGACTGCCGCGGCGCTTCAAAGGGCCGCACTACAGTTGATCAGCACTTTAGGTGGCTGGTAGACAGGTGCCTCTATTTTTAAAGAAGGTAGACCGGTGCCTGCCAAAAAAAGGCACTTGGTAGACTGGTGCCTCTCAGTAAAAGGCAACTGGTAGACCGGGGCCTCCCAAGTTTTATATACTTTATTATTTTTATTATTTATTATTATTGACCATGCCCATTCAGTCACCTGACCAACAAGCCACACCCACCAATTAAGCCACACCCACAGAACCAGTAGGGAAAGTTTTTAGATTTCACCCTTGTGTGATCCCCTTTTGAGACAAGCAGTCAATGGGGAAGCCAGATTCACTAAACAACTGTGTTACTAACTTAACAACTGCAGTGGTTCACTTAAAACCTGTGGCAAGAAAGGTCGTAAAAGGGGGGAAAACTCACAACAAATTTCTTAACAAAATTTTTGGCCTCAATTGTGGTTATAAATCGAGAACTACCTGGATTCTTTATTTTATCATCTCCTAACACGAGATCCTTGAGAGGTGTTGGACAACACACTCCATAACATTTTGGAAGTCCAATGCAGCTGGATTATGGATATTGTAATCCTACCCATCTTTGGGGGAGGGGAGGCTGGAACAGTGCTTAAAATAATAGGATTAGTACATGAGATATGTTCAGATTTCAGTTATGCAAAGTGGGCGGTCTTTCTTCAAAACCTGGCTTTCCCTGGTCCACATCTACCTAACGGCTGTTGCTGAAAACTATCCTCATTCTGTTGAATGAAGAGGAGAAGAAGCAGGCAGAACCTGTTGTTGAGAGGAGACAGGAAATTACAAGGATAATGTTCATGAAATGTTGTTCAAGTAAATAAATCTATCTCTGCATAAAGTCACTCTTTCTCAACCAAATCCACCTCACAGGGTTGTTGTTGTGGGAAAAGTAGGATGCGGTAGAAGGATTATGTACCGGTATGTTTCTCACCCTGAGTTATTTATAAAAATAATAAAGGCAAGATAAAAATAAATAGTCATATGAGGCATCTTGAAATATGCTAGAATAGTTCAATGCTAACAATCCGAGTAAAGTTGATACATTAACAATCTCTGCCTTATTTTATATTTCAAACTGTGTAAGAATCCTTGAACAACGTGTTGTGTTGTTGTTAAATTATTAATTGTTGGAAACGATCATAAAGATGTTCTCAGGGCATCCATCTTGGATAATTCAGCCGGGACAGTTAACAAAGATTGGGCTTGAAAGATATTTTCACAAATGTAGAACTCAGCAATGAGTTTGCCCAGAGACCACAAAAACCAATTATTCCTTTTCTTTCGTTCTGAAAGAAATGTATATACCTCAACTCACAAACCTTCAGTTGGTGACCATTCAAAATTCAAAACCATTCAGTTGGTGACCATTCAAAATTACAATGGCACTGAAAAATGTGACTTAAGGTCTTTGCACATTTGACTTTAACAGCATCAATGTGGTCACATGATTAAAATTCAGGCAACTGGCATGTACTTACAATACGATGATACAGACACCACTGAAACTTGGTGAAATGACTATCACTATTGGCACATAACACTGTAAAATTACAATTATTCAAAAGGAAAAGGATGGGGGGGTTGCATTGTATATAGATAAAAATATGCAGTAACTGGAGAACTTAAATCCTGTTTAAAGGTAAGAGTGAAACATCAGTATGGACTGCTTGGGCAGGGAGAAGGTAGAGATAACAGAAGTTCTTTTAATGTCAGATGAACAATTCAGAAGTTGATGTAGGAGAAGGAGAATTAAGTTTGTAAAACAACAGGTAACCCAAGCGCTAAAAGTATTCATCTTCTGTATAAAAAAGAATTGAAACTTTCACAAAAAACTTTTTTTACTGTTGCATTCCTGCTTTTCCTTTCTGTCCTTTGGGTTTCTTTTCTTTAATACATTTCAATATTTTTTAAACCCAGTCAATGTAAATGTCTTTTAAACTGACACTATCTAAAAATACCGAGGTCCCCATGCGTAAGTTCCTGCACTATGACATTTGGAAGTCATCAAATGAGACAGCATAATGTCAGTTTGATATTTGTCACCCTATGCAAATATCAGCTTCGTGTCAAAGATTAAATCCCATCTAAATGTAATGCATTTTCTTGTAGCCACCAACTTGTGAAAATGTTAAATATTTAAATTTGAGATGAATATCTATTCTTGATCTTCATACTGAATTATTAGTAAGTAAGTCTGTAAAGTCCTCAGAGTTACGACGCGTCTCTAGCCTGGCAACAGCCAGGCGTCCGCTGATTGGATGAGACGCGCCACAAGAAAGGCGGGAGATTTGGAGCCCTGTCATTGGTGCAGCCCCTCTGGCAGCCGGTATATAAGAGCTGTCAAGGGTTTCCTAGTTTTTTAGTCAGAGTTCTCTTGTTGTTATTCCGTTGGTTAATAAAGTTGTAAAAGCAGTTCCTGACTGGACTCTTCCTGGTATCGGACACCAGACTTAATACTGGCGACGAGGGTCAAGTCGGACCTGCAAGGTTGTCTCCTGCAATTGAATTAATTCATAGATGGCAACTCAGCCGTTTTTCGCTCCTTTCGAGCCTCACGCTGAAACTTGGCAAGCATTCCTCGACCGTTTCAAATGTTTCCTGCGGGCAAATGATTACGCTGAGCTGTCAGCTGAAAGGAAGCGTGGCTATTTCCTCAGCCTTTGTGGAAGAGACATGTTTGGGACGGCCAGAGCTCTGGCCGCTCCCATTCCTGTGTTTGAGGTGCCTTGGGACACTCTACTAGGCAAGCTGCGGAGCCACTACTCCCCCACTCCCTCCCGTATTGCCCGAAGGCACGCGTTTCGGCGAAGGTTTCAGCAACCGGGCGAATCGATTAACGCCTATATGGCTTCTTTGCGCACGGCCGCCTTAGAGTGCGAGTTCCACGATCTAGACGAGGCCCTCCTGGAGCAGCTGGTGAGCGGTGTTGCCGACCTGCGGTTGCAAAGGCGGCTGCTGGCGCGCGCAGATGTGACTTTGGCCGCGGCAATTGATGAAGCCCGAGCAGCTGAGATGGCTGAGAAGTCTGCGACGGAGATCCATAAATTCCAACCTTCCCCCGCTATTTCCGGGAAAGGCTCAGCTGTCCTTCAGGTCGCCGGACCCATCAGATTCCTCTGGCGATGACAGCGGTGTCCGCCGTCTTAAGGCCACTTCAAGAAGGGTGGCCTCTGCCCAAACCGTCCCCGCTGGTTGTTTGGGATGCGGAGGAGCCACGGCAGATCTGATTGCCGTTCAAGGCTGCCACTTGCTGCGGTGTGGGAAGAAGGGCCATCTCGCCCGCGTCTGCCGTGCCGCATTGCCGGTTTCTGACCCTCCAGCGGAACCTGCAACCCGTAAGAAGATGACTTGGAAGACCGCCTCCCGCCGGGAAGACTGTTTTACCATTGGCCATGCATCGGCGGCCCCTCATGGTAATAAGATTTACCTCACTGTAAATCTGGAAGGCTCTCCTTGCAAGCTGGAAGTGGACACTGGGTCCTCCAAGTCCTTAATTTCCTGGTCCACCGTCAAACGACTTTTGCCAAATTTCTCGAAATCTCAATTGTGGCCATGCCCCATCACCCTAAATGATTATCGGGGGGGGGGGCTATTCCGGTTTTGGGGTGCTGCGAGTTCCATATTCACCATGGGGAGTTCTCGGGGTATCTGCCTCTCATTGTGGTTAGGGGGCGCCTGCCCACTCTTTTGGGGTTGGATTGGTTTGACGCCCACAAACTTAATGTCCTAGGGGTCCACTCCACTACCCCCTGTTCTTGGGAAGTCATCACCCGGGAATTCGCCGATGTCTTCAGTGATCAGCTGGGAGATATACGGGTTCCCAGTTTCGTTTAACCTGGATCCCAGCATTGCACCTATCCTTTGAAGTCTAGAAGGTGCCTCGCATTGAGGCATAAGGTCGACTTGGAGTTGGATAAACTCCTCTCTCAAGGGGTCATTGAGCCAGTGGATTATTCCCCATGGGAGACCCCTATTGTTCTCTCCCTTAAACAGGACGGCTCACTTAGAATATGTGCAGATTACAAGGGCACGATTAACAAGGCGCTGCAGGCGAACCCATACCCTGTCCCGGTGGTGCAGCATCTGCTCCACTCCCTGGGACAGGGCTCTATCTTCGCCAAGCTTGACTTGGCGCAGGCCTACCAGCAGTTGCCGATGGACGATGCCACGGTGCTGGCACAGACCATTGTTACGCACCGGGGGGCGTTTAAGTGTAACCGACTCCAGTTCGGCGTCAGTGTAGCCCCCGGGTTGTTCCAGTGTTTAATGGAGAGGTTGCTACAAGGATTAGAGGGCGTCGTCCCTTATTTTGACGACGTCCTCATTTCCGCTGCCAGTCCTGAGGACCTGGCCGCGAAGTTGAGGGCCGTCTTGTCCCGGTTTCGGACCGCTGGGTTGAGGCTTAAGAGGCAGAAGTGTCAGATAGGGGTCTCTCAGGTGGAGTTCCTGGGATTCCTGTTGGACTCTCGGGGGATTCACCCTACCCCTTCGAAGATTGAAGCTATACGTGGGGCCCCTGTCCCCACGAATAAAACGGAGCTCCAGGCCTTTTTGGGGCTCCTAAACTTTTATGCCGTTTTCTTGCCTCATAAAGCCTCCCTTGCGGAGCCCCTGCACAAGTTGCTGTCAGCTAGCACGCCGTGGTGTTGGGGGAAGGAGGCAGCTGCCTCTTTCGAGGCTGTCAAGAGCCTCCTCACCTCCCAGGCAGTTCTTGTCCAGTATGATCCGCGCCTACCGGTCACCCTGACGTGTGATGCCTCCCCTTTTGGCATCGGCGTGGTCCTGAGCCATGTTCTGCCTGGTGGAGCTGAGGCGCCAATTGCCTATTATTCCAGGACGCTCTCGGCGCCTGAGCGGAATTATAGTCAATTGGACAAAGAGGCTCTTGCGGCCGTGGCAGGAATCAAAAGATTCCACCACTATATTTATGGCCGTTTTTTTTCGCTGATTACAGACCATAAGCCGCTCCTTGGCCTGCTGGCCGGGGACAAACAGTCCCCTCAAATCCTATCCCCAAGAATGTCACGCTGGGTGGAGTTTCTGGCCGCCTACAATTACAAGCTACTCTATCGGCCGGGGAAGGCGATCGGGCACGCTGATGCCCTGAGCCGGTGCCCCCTACCTACCCCTGTTGAAGACCCAGCACCTGCAGAGCTAGTCTTGCTCATTGATGAATGGCAGTCCCCAATATCCTCTTCAGATATTGCGCACCACTCTGCCTCAGACCGGATCCTGTCCCAGGTTCTGGACTGGGTGCGCAGGGGGTGGCCAAGGGACCCGGTTCCAGAAGAATTCCTTCCGTTCCGGCGCCGACAACATGAGCTGTCAGCATTAAAAGGCTGTCTCCTGTGGGGGAATAGGATAGTAGTCCCACAAGAGCTAAGGGGGAGCGTTCTTACAACGCTCCACGAAGCCCACCTGGGCATTGTTAGAATGAAGGCTTTGGCCCGTAGTTATGTGTGGTGGCCAAAGGTAGACCAGGACATCGAACGATGTGTGGCTGGGTGTTTGAGCTGCCAGCAATCGCGGGCAGCGCCCTCAGCTGTACCCGTCAGGGAATGGGAGGCCCCCCACTCACCCTGGTCTCGAATCCACCTGGATTACGCGGGACCATATTTAGGGCAGTCAATTTTGGTGGTAGTTGACGCCTACTCCAAGTGGGTGGAGTTGGCACACATGTCATCTACCACTGCGGAAGCCACCATTAGGGTGCTTGAACGATTGTTCGTGACCCATGGGCTACCAGACCTTGTGGTTACCGATAACGGGCCCCAATTCGCATCGGCACCCTTCCAGATGTTCTTGGCCAAGCATGGCATTCGCCATGCACCAACGGCGCCGTTCCACCCGGCGGCGAATGGACGGGCAGAACGGGCCGTTAGATCGGCCAAGGAGGCGTTGGGTCGCATGGGACCCACGAATTGGCATAACAAGATCTGCCGGTACCTGCTGGCACAACACTCGACACCGTGCCCGGTCACCAACCTCAGCCCGGCCGAGTTACTGATGGGGAGGCGGTTGCGGACGACTCTGGATAGGCTACACCCCCAATATGACACAGAGCGGGGGCCAGACAATTCAATCATAACTAGGGGGTTCAAAGGAGGGGACACCGTGTTTATCCGGAATTTTGGGTCATCACCCAAGTGGGTGCCAGGCACCATTATACAAATAACCGGGCCCTATTCCTACAGGGTCCGGCTGGCCGATGGACGAGAGTGGCGCCGCCATATAAACCAACTCAGACGGCGGACAGCCAGCACGGAGGGGCCCATCTATGACCAGGACTACCCCGGAACCTCGGAGCTGGCCGCTCCAGCTCCACCTCCCAGGCCACCAGCCCTGGAAGGAAACCACGACCATGCCGGCCCGTTCCGGGAACCCGGCCTTCCGGACTTGCAGGCCGGGGAGGGACTCCAACCCTCAAGACGCGGATCGATCTCGTCGAGAAACGTACCTGAAGTTTCTGAAGTTCCCGCGTGGGCCAGGCCTCCTTTAGGGGTGGAGTTGTCGTTCCCAGCAGAAGTATCAGAGGACTCAGCCACTCCTCCTCCTCCTCCTCCGGCAGCTACCGCCCCTGCACTAAGAAGATCTGGGCGGAGCCGACGTCGGCCTACATACTTGGCCGATTACGCATGCGCGGTCCAGGAGGGGAAGGGTGTAAAGTCCTCAGAGTTACGACGCGTCTCTAGCCTGGCAACAGCCAGGCGTCCGCTGATTGGATGAGACGCGCCACAAGAAAGGCGGGAGATTTGGAGCCCTGTCATTGGTGCAGCCCCTCTGGCAGCCGGTATATAAGAGCTGTCAAGGGTTTCCTAGTTTTTTAGTCAGAGTTCTCTTGTTGTTATTCCGTTGGTTAATAAAGTTGTAAAAGCAGTTCCTGACTGGACTCTTCCTGGTATCGGACACCAGACTTAATAAAGTCAAAATCCCTTTTCCATTAAAATAATAATAATAATAATTCCCCTAATATTATTAGCAGTTCAATTTGCTGGCCTGTCAGAATGGTATGTGCCCGGCTCACCAAATCCTATAATGCAAGATATTGCTGTTTTTTATAATATACAGAAAGAGATATTTTCCTTTCAACCATCTTCACAGAAAAATGAGGGTCTTGTCAGCCCCAAATCCTCACTTTCTACATCAGGGGTCTCCAACCTTGGCAACTTTAAGACTTGTGGACTTCAATTCTCAGAATTCCTCAGCCAGCAAAGCTGGGAATTGAAGTCCACAAGTCTTAAAGTTGCCAAGGTTGGAGACCCCTGTTCTACATGGGTTTTTTTTTTTACAAAATATGAAATGGGGATCTTCCTATGAACTATTAATCCTATTGCATGGGATTCTGAAGTCATCACATAATGTTATCCAGAAGAAAATGGCTTATTCTATCCATGTTTCCTGAATTCAGTTTATTACAGGTAGTCCATTTGCTTAGCAACCATTCAAAGTGATAATGGCTCCTTAAAAAGAGACATAACAACTGTTTTTTGAAGTTCTGACATCAAACCCTCCTCTGGTCATGTGACCAATTTTGGTTGCTCAGCAACCATCCAGTGTTTACAGCTGTTTGCATGATTTATGACATTTTTGCAGGAACCAGCATTTACTTCCAATTTCTGGTAAAAACCATCCCATAGCAAACAATAGGTTCACTTAACGACCATTGTGTTTGATTTAACAATTGCCACCAAAAAAAAAAAACGAAAACTGGGTCTGGTCATGTGATGATTCAGTTATATGTTGAGAGCTATCTGTGTTGCTGAATTGGATTTTGTAATCTTACAATTTAGGGATACCAGCCAAAATATTTTGATATATTCTGGATATACACAATAGCCAACGCGTAAGAGTATATATATTTGTCACTGTAGACAACAGTACTTAACATCATGGCTAATAAAAGCTATAAAGAGTACAATGAGACCTGTTTAATACTGTGTTTCCCCGAAAATAAAACCCTGTCTTATATTTTTTTGAACCCCAAAATAAGGGCTTGGCCTTATTATAGGGGAGTCTTATTATTTTGGGGGTGCAGGAGGCAACAAGCATGGCCACCTCATGGCTGCTGCTGTATTGCGCTGCCACAACAGCGTAACACAGCCGCTCAACAGCTGTTTGTTGGGGCAACCAAAGATGGGAATCCCTGCCCATATTAGATGCAATTTGGCAGTGGCAGGTGAGGAGGGGTGGGCCAGGGAGACACGAGAAACCCTGCCATGACCTGCGAAGGGGTGGGGGAGAAGAGACGGCAAGAGGAGCCCCACCACACTCCACGCGTCTCACGTCTCTCCCACTCCACCTGCCACCCCCCTCAATAAAGAGTCGGGCACTGTGGAAAAGGGAGTCGGACGGGTGCGGGCTTTGGCCGTCTGGGTCTGCCGGGTGTCATCCAGTGGAGAGGCAGGAGCAGGATGGGAGTTTGCAAGCAATCGCTTCCCCTTTGCCTTCTCTCCCAAAAGTGCTCCTTGGGCGCAGCCACTTCTGCAGCAGAAGACTCGTGCCTCACACCGGCCTTCCGAAGGGTACTGTAGCAGCAGCTATCCATAATTTTTTAACCCTTATTTCGTCCCAACTCACATGGCCCACAACAGTTGGGACGAAATAAGGGTAAAAAAATTGTGGATAGCTGCTGCTACAGTACCCTTCGGAAGGCCAGCATGAGGCACATAGGGTGCATTACTTGGCCTCCTGCTGCAGAAGTGGCTGCAATCGACGGCAAAAGCAGCCGCGCTTGCTGGAGGCACCGGCCGGAACGGCACCCATGAGACAGCTGTTCCGTGGATGGAATTGCCTGCTGTGACTGTCACCATTAGGTAAGGAGGGTGTGAGGCATGTGGGGTGTGTCGCTTGGCCTCCAGTTTCTTTTGCAGCCACAATTGGCTGCAAAAGCAGCTGTGCTTGCTGGAGGTGGCAGACTGAGCGGCACCCGTGAATCATCTGTTTTGTGCATGGTGGCCTGAGCAGCTCAGCTGATCCGATTAAGGGACCGAGAAGCTCAGAGGTGACCAGGGAAGAGAAGGGCTGCCTCCTGTGCTAGCCATGCCCACCTCTTCGCTAGGGCTTATTTTCGCAGGAGGGCGTATATTTATGCCCACCCCAAAAATCAGGCTTGGCCTTATTTTTGGGACATGTCGTATTTTCGGGGAAACACGGTACTTAAATGTGAATTCACAAGGAATTAGGTGATCTAGCATGAGACGAGATTATATTAGAGCAGATAATGGCAAACTATTTTGGTATTCTTACCAAGACAACTATGTAAACATACACATATAGTCAGGATCGATTCAGAGAAGAATTTACTTTTTATCTATCATAATTACATATTTTTATTACTGAGCAAAACTTGTTGTTTTATTTTGATATATCAAAAGCCAAAGAATGTGACTGAGGATAGTTCCCTTATTTTTTTAAAAAAAGTGTTGGTAAATATAATGGATTTTTAAAATATATATTTTAATCTTCATCTAAATATTTGGGTGTTTTGCAAGAGGAAATTAAAAAGCTCATTGATTTGTGAATAGTAAAATGCAATTAGTATTTTTAAAACTAATAGAATGCTGTCTCTACCATTAAGTTGCCATAAGTAATACTTCATACAGTATTAATAATTTAGGCTTCCATCTTATATATATTTGTACTTGGGAATAAACCTCATTGCATCTTCTCCTGAGTAGCCTTGCATCAGATTTTATTACTAATACACAGTGGGGTAATTTACTCATTACATTGCTGTTGTAAGTACAATTTGGACAAGATTTAAAATTCTACTAGAAAACTTTTTACTGTTTTATAGACCTACCCATAAGCATCCATTTTAATCAAATGTGTGCTTATCACATTAACTTTTTGTTACTGCTAACCCTAAAAAATTAATGGAGACTTGCTGCTGAAGACAATTTTAGAGAACATATGGTAAGCTTAGGCAATGGTAGCTTTATTTGCAACCTGAGTCTCATTACTTAATCATTTCTTTCAAAGAAAATATCACGATTTCCACACCTGGAAACTTTCAAATCCTGCTATCATTAAGATTAGTACTGTTGTTTCAGGGTAATCAGTTAAAATTTCCACAAGTAGATATTTTTAAAGTCTTTGATAGTAAACCTTACTAATACATCTAAGAAACGTACATAAGTTCATTACCGGGCCATATTTACTTGTGTCAGTACCTGTATTTGATGTGTCTATAACAGGAAATTGGGCATAGAGGATTAACGGTGAAAAACAATATTTCCAGTCTTGCCCAGAAAATGTCTGGGAAGCACCTCTTTCCCTATGGAAGTAATGCTGTTAATACCTTCCAGAGGTCACTTATGTTATTTTAATCCCCCGGCAAGGCACTGTGATTAAATATATGATGCCGGATCAATAAAGAAGGTCTTGAGCAATCCAAATGCAACTTCAGTCATTCCCCTTATATATACACCTTTTATTTCTAAACATATAAAGCGTAGAATGCCAGGTGCAAGCAACCAGAGCCACTCATAAATAGCTAAAGTAAGCAACTTTATTATTCTCCACTTAAATTATAAGAAACTTCCCAGACTTCTCCCTGGGAACAACCAGATAAAGCTTCATGGATCTTGGGAGCAGTCAAGCTTATGCCTTTTGCAGCTGCACAAGAACTCCAAACTAGGCCCTTGCTTGATTCCCCCACTTCCAGCATAGCTTGCTGTTTCCAAACATAAAAGTGAAGGTAAAGGTTTTCTTTGTCCAGTCGTGTCCAACTCTAAGGTATGTGCTCATCTCCATTTCTTAGCTGAAAGAGTCAGCATTGTCCAAAGATATTTCCATGGTCATATGGCCAGTATGACTATACATGAAAGAGCAGGAAACACTGTTATCTTCTCACCAAAGTGGTACCTATTTATCTACTTGCATTTACACGCTTTTGAATTGCTAGGTGGGCAGAAGCTGGGGCAAGTAATGGGAACTCACCCTGTCACACAGCGCTCAAGTCTCGAACCTGGGCTCTCAACCTCAGCATCTTTAACCACTGAGCCATCATGCCCCCTTCCCAACATACAGAGACTTAAACTGAAATAGCTTTGATAAAGATAGCTTTATGGCACGAGTAAGCTTTCTCATAAGCAGAGTAATCATAATTATAAATATTAGTTCCTTTTCCTTCACCCATTCATCAAGAACAGAAGAGAAAGAGAATAGAATAGAATAGAATAGAATAGAATAGAATAGAATAGAATAGAATAGAATAGAATAGAATAGAATAGAATAGAATAGAATTTATTGGCCAAGTGTGATTGGACACACAAGGAATTTGTTTTGGTGCATATGCTCTCAGTGTACATAAAAGAAAAGAAAAAGAAAAAGAAAGAAAAAAAAATACCTTCATCAAAGGTACAACATTTACAACAAAATGATGGTCATAGGTTGCAACCCTCAGTGATAGCAACAAAAAGTTATAGTCAAACAGTCATAAGTGGAAAGAGATTGGTGATGAAAACGATGAGAAGATTAATAGTAGTGTAGATTTAGTAAATAGTTTGACATTGTTGAGGGAATGATTCCTTCGGAAAAAAACTGTTCTTGTGTCTAGTTCTGGTGTGCAGTGCTCTATAGCGTCGTTTTGATGGTAGGAGTTGAAACAGTTTTTGTCCAGGATGTGAGGGGTCTGTAAATATTTTCACAGCCCTCTTCTTGATTCGTGCAGTATACAGGTCCTCAATGGAAGGCAGGTTGGTAGCAATTATTTTTTCTGCAGTTCTAATTATCTTCTGAAGTCTGTGTCTTTCTTGTTGGGTTGCAGAACCAAACCAGACAATTATAGAGATATATAATGCTTGCATCACTACACTTTTGGGTTGCTAATGCAAAGCAGGTATGAGGTCAGATGAAAAATATGAGCTCATGCACAAGTACACATAAATGGAGCTTTTCCTCTGATGGTGTGATGAATTCTTAAAGAGTTTATTTTCTGACTATATATAGTTTTTCCTGTTGGCAGCCGGAAAAGGACAGTTTGTTGTGGGAAGCTTTGTCTTTTGTTGTAAGAAATCTGCCGTTGCTATTGTTGTCTGAGAGAAACCTTTTATTATAACAAATTTCCCTTTTCAATACGAGAGCAAACACTGTTTTCATTATTGTTTTTGTCATTCTCTTTTACAACATTCTGAAACCGTTCTTTCTTGTTGACATTCCTTGTTATCAGCTCCTTGTAATAATCTGAGACAGGTTTGTTGTTGACAATCCATTCTATCACTTTCCTTGCGTTGTTGACATCCTCTACTCATGTACTGACCCAGTCTTTTTCTTCTTATTATTCCTATTTTTGGTGTGTTTTCTGTAATCTGGCCAGCATTGCTTCAGCCATTTGCAGTGTTCCATGATTCCAATTAACCAGCATAATGGCTACTAATTATATCTATTTACAGGGGCTTTTTTTTTTTAATCCAACCTTTTTTTCCCATATACAACTTAAGGTGGTGAACATACCTAATACTCCTTCCTCCTCCTATTTTCCCCATAACAACAACTCTGTGAGGTGAGTTGGCTGAGAGAGAATGATTGGCCCAAATTCCTTCAGTTGGACTTCATGCCTAAGGCAGAATAGAGTTCACAGTCTACTGGTTTTTAGCCTGGTATCTTAAACATTAGATCAAACTGGTGCATATAGTGTAATATAAAGTATAAGGTACATAATTCAGGGGTCCCCAACCCCTAGGCTGCAGAACGGTACCGGTTGATGGCCTGTTAGAAACTGGGCCGCACAACTGGAGGCAAGCAGCAGGCGAGAGAAGCTGCTCATGTGCGGGATCCTGGTCATGTGCTCCTCTTCTCCCCCCTTATACCCCTCCCCCCCAGTGCATGGAAAAATCATCTTCCATGAAACCGGTCCTTGGTGCCAAAAAATTGGGGATCGCTGATGTAATATAATGTAATGATGTCTGACAATCGATGGGACCTATTGGCTATATACATGGAATATTTGATCAGCCTTTCTGCCTTCCAACCCCTCTGATTCCACTTTAAAATACTTCTGAGAGAGAGTGACTGGCCCAAAGTCAGCCAGGTGGCTTTCATGGTTAAGGTGGGACTTGAATTCACAGCCTCCCGCTTTCTAGCCTGGTGCTTTAGCCAGTAGACCAAACAGGTTCTAACAAGAAAGTTTAGTTCTTACACCCAGGCTCTCCCCGTATTTTGGGTGCTCGGCCATCGGCCCCCATTTACAGCCATTTGCAGCATCCTGTGGTTATATTATTGCAATTTGTTTTGTTTTTGCTGGAAACCAACATCTATTTCTAGTTTCCAGCAAAAAAAAAAAGTCTCACAGAGAACAATGAGTTAGTTTAACAACCACAGTGCTTACTTTATGACTGCAGTATTCACTTTACAAACATGGCATTCACTCTATGACCACTTTCAAAAAGGCCATAAAATCAGGCATGGTCACACATGGTGACCCTCTTTATGACCGTCACTCCTTGCAATCAAAATTACAGGCTCAATTATGGTCATAAGTCAAGGTCTATCTATATTCTCACCACACACCCTGTCTTTTTTTTCCCCCTTAAGGTAATCAAGATATTCAGGAACTGTTAATAGCTTAGCTGTTAGCTAAGCTCTATTCCTTATCTTCGGTTTGATATGGAGCATATCCAAATTGTGCAATTACTTCCAGAGCCGTAAGAGTTGAAGGCAATGCAAATAGTCAAAGGAAAAGCAGAGCCAGGGCAAAAGAATATATTTCTGTAAAGAAATGACTGGAATAAAGAATTAGAGTTCCTATATTGCCTAGACAATGGAAAAGTATTTTAACTTCTATCCCTAGAGTATCAATGGACCTTAAACGACAACTTATACTGCCACAAATTGTCAAGGTTCCAGAAAAACCTCTTCTGCATAAAAAAAAACTCAGAAGCCATTGTCTTTCAGAGTTCTTTACTAGCATGAGGAAACTGGCACATGATGAGTGAAATTCCAAAACTGAACTTCCGGATCCTTTTCCCAGTTATACAAACCCCAAGAGTCCCACCCCCCTAACCCCTTTGCTGGTCAGATGGTCCCACGTTCTCCCAGTACATTCGAATATCTTCTCGCCACTCCTCCTGCAGATGTGAACACCATCCGACCTTGACCGCTTGAAGAATGTTACCATACCCCTCAACCCCCCTTCTTCCCCTCAGGGGAAAAAATGTGGCAGCGTCTGGAACCCTAAAATCTAGTAAACACAAATAATATTTAGAACGTATTGGATTCCATTATAATTGTATTTAAAAAATGGTCTAGGACAGCATTTTGTTGGATATGTAGTAATAATCCTTCTTTAAAACACATGCTTTTTCAATACCCTACTGTTTGGGAGAAAACAGTGGATTATATAAATGTGCAACAAAAGCTAAAATTTTCATAGGATAATATTCTCTTGAATTACATACCATGGTACATGCAATTTGACAACTGGACAATGTAAATAGATTCTCTGTGACATTATATTGAAAAAATTGATACTGCAACATGGGAAAGATAAATGTATGGCCCCATTTATTCAACGGATTGAAGATCTGATTACACTTTCTACTTATGAACAGATTGCCTATAGATGTAAGTAAGACTTTGTATGGATAAATATAAGAAAGTACAATATGGGAGTTCTTTATAAAAAGTACAGCAGGGTTAAAAAAGCAGGATAGACAAATACCCTACTTGTATTAGGAATATATATATACAATGCACATACATATATGTTTGTATTATATTTATTATATATTTATTGTTGTTAGATATTATACTCCATAACAGTTTTTTCTGTTGTATTTTTTCTATTTTATGTACTTGTTATGTACTTTTTTTATTATGCATCTTTGTGTTTTCTTCCATTTTTTCTGTTTTATTTAAAAGCAATAAAATTGTACAAGAATACTTTGTTAATTAAATTAATAACTGATTAAAGTTAATTGAGTGTAAAATAAGATATTCATTTATTTGTTTGATATTTAGCCCACCTTTGTCACTTTTATAGGTTAAGTCAAGGTAGTGAACATATATGTAATACTCCTTCCTCCTTCTATTTTCCCCACAACAACAATCCTGTGAGGTGAGTTAGGCTGAGAAAATGACTGACCCAAAGTCACCTCTTTTCACGCCCAAGGCAGGACTGGAATTCATAGTCTCTTGGTTTCTAAACCAGCACCTTTACATTATGTCAAACTGGTTCTCTTTTTAAGTTTAAATCAGGGGTGAAATTTAGCAGGTTCTGACAGGTTCTGGAAAACTGGCAGCGAAAATTTTGAGTAGTTCAGAGAACTGCCAAATACCACCTCTGGCTGGCCCCAGAGTGGGGTGGGAATGGAGATTTTGTAATATCCTTCCCCCAGGAGTGGGGAGGGAATGGGGATTTTGCAGTATCCTTCCCCTGCCACACCCACCAAGCCATGTCCACAGAACGGGTAGTAAAAAAAATTGGATTTCACCACTGGTTTAAATTAAAGGTGAACTACAATATTTAAATATATTCTCAGAAGGAATATGCATCAATTCAAGGAAACAAATCAATTCAAAGTTCTCACTTAAGGCACAAATGACCAGGCTCAAATTATCCTACATTAAACACATTTTGTGAAGACCCAATTCTCTGCAGAAGTCTCTAATAGTGGGAAAGGTGAAAGGAAGGAGAGCAGAAAGACTAGCAGCAAGGTGGATGGACTTGGTTATAGAAGCAATGGGTGTCCAGTTAGGAAACCTGAAAGACCAGGTTAAGGATAGATCATCATGGAGAAAATTGATCTATGTGATCACTATGTGGTTGGACACCAATCAGTCAGTCAGTCAGTCACTGCAGTTTTCCAGGATTGCCATAATGCCATAGAAATGTACACACTGCTATTTATGTAAGCATGTGAATCCATAAATATCATATTTAGATGAACCTCAATGTCTGGTATATCAAGACACTTTTCGTGGGAATATTTTTTAAAGATTGAATGCATTTTGAAACCACGTTACATAAACCATTATGTGGTAAAGTAGTTTTGCTCAATTTTTTTTTAAAAAATTACAATTATACAAGCAACCAGCATGTTTTGTGGAGGGTAAATGACTCTACAGTATAAGGTTAAAGCTGATTTAAAGGTTGTAAATATAGCTTTAACGTTTTTTGTGTGGCTTCTGAACTCTAAATATATGACGGCCTATTATGACATTTTTGGTAGTAATGTGATCACAATAGCATCTTCCTGAGGAAATAATTCATGTCTATAATTTTAAAAAGGTCAGATTTAAGTCAAGACCATTTGCAACTTCATGAACATGAGGTTTCATTTCATTAAAAAAAAAAAGCAGCATAATTGTCATTTTCACCAAGGAAGAGAGTTCCTTAATTTTGTAAGGTAGAGTTAATCATTTATTTCTGAGTAAATGGCACACAGCTGCTAACATATTCCTTAATGCCCTAAATATGTGTGACAAAAGACTCCATTTTTTGATGGGAAGCTACAAAGGAAGTTATGAATTCAAAAAACAATATGCCATTTCATATTATATATAAAAACAAGGAAACCGAAGTGTTGTGACAAATGACAAATGCCATTGCAGAAAATTACACTTCTAATTATAATCATTCATATTCTTGGCTCCAACAATCATGTTAGGTGCAGTTACATTTATAGACAGAAGGCAGGTACACATGGGCCTCTAAGTATTGTAGATTTTCCCATCAATTTGAACTTCATGGCAACTTCCTGAAGCCAAAGAGAAGCAGACAAAGCTGTAGGACCTCAGGGATTGACACCAGAGTCCACAGGATATTGAATTATTATTTTTATTATTTTTATTATTTTTATTATTTTTTTTATTATTATTATTATTATTATTATTATTATTATTATTATTATTATTATTATTTATTAGATTTTTATTCCGCCCTTCTCCCGAAGGACTCAGGGCGGTGTACAGCCAGAAATAAAAACAGTAACAAATACAATTTAAAATAAACAGTTAAAAAACTTATTATAAAATTGGCCAAAATTTAAAACATATTAAAATTTAAAACCCATTAAAATACATCCAAAAAATGTAAAATTTAGAATTTAAAATTTAAGCCAACCCCGTGCGAGTAAATAAATACGTCTTCAGCTCGCGGTGAGCTCTTTCTTTTATCCTCTTTTAACGACTCTATAATCCCTTGCAGGGTGGAGTCTGGGCAACTGAATGGAGCTGAGTGTTTACTGGCCAGATGCCCTTCCCTTCGCCAATGAGGAGTGCTTTTTTCAGCAGATATATCCCCAGTATACCCAGATAGAGAAATACCTGCCTCTACCTAGAATCAAACTAACAGCCTCCTGATTGTGAGGTGAGAGCTCCACCTCTAGGCCACCGTACCACACTCACAGGATACTGAGTGTATGGATCATACAGGTAGCCCTTGAATTAGAAACCCAGTTAGGATCAGAATTTCCATTGCTAAGCAAGAGAGTTGTTTAAAATTGAGTCGCACTCAATTTTATGGCTTTTGCCACAGTTGTTAAACAAACCACTGAATCATGCCATTATTAAGCAAGCTCAACATTGCTTGTCAGACACCAGCTGGGAAAGTTGCAAATGGCAATCACTGCAACATCATAAACAGATAACAATTGCCAAGTGCCCAAATTTGGATCGTATGACATGAGGATGCTGCGATGGTTGCTAAGCGTAAGTCACTTTTTCACTGCCACTGTAACTTTGCTAAATGAAATTGTAAGTCGAGGACTATCTGTTCATTGGATTATAGCACTGTAATGTTACTTTATTCAGCATGAGCCCCTTGTTGTCACCTTCTGGAGGATACTGGAGATAAAACAGAAATCTAGCCCCATTCCCTAGAAATAACAACATCAGATGTGTCCCTTTGTATTATGACAAAGAGCAATATAATTGCATATCCCAGTCTGTTCCAGAAAGGTGCTTTTGTACAGTGTTCCTCAATCTCAAAATTTTAAGATAGGGGTGTGTGGACTTCAATTCCCAGAGTTCCTCAGCTAACATCTTAAAGTTGCTGAGGTTGAGAAATGCTGCTTTAGTGCGTGAAAAGTGTGCAAAAGTAACACCTGGCGCCAGCTCTAGGTGGCCATGTCTTTTTCCAAGATCACATGGCAGCTACTGGGCAGTGGTGGAATTCAAAAGATTTTACCACCAGTTCTGTGGGCGTGGTTGGTAGGCGTGGCTTGATGGGTGTGGCAGGGGAAGGATACTGTAAAATCTCCATTCTCTCCTCACTCCAGGGGAAGGTTACTGCAAAATCCCCATTTCCTTCCGATCAGCTGAGACTCGGGAGGCAGAGAATAGATGGGGGCGGGGCCAGTCATAGGTGGTATTTACCGGTTCTCCGAACTACTCAAAATTTCCGCTACCAATTCTCCAGAACTGGTCAGAACCTGTTGAAACCCACGTCTGCTACTGGGGACCCTGTCAGGTGAACCCAAGAAATGATACTTTAAAGATGCAATTGTTTTAAACCAGTGGTTCTCAACCTTTATAGTGCTGCGACCCCTTTAATACAATTCCCCACGATGTGGCGACCCCTTTAATACAATTCCCCACGATGTGGCGACCCCAACCGTAAAATTATTTTCGTTTTGAATTTATCGCGCCTGAAGCCGTATTGGCTAGCGATTTGAACTGCTTGCGATTGCCTTGAGGACGGAGGCATTAAAGCGGAGACTCCTCCCCTATTAAGTTTATCGCGCCTGAAGCCAGATTAGGCTAGCGACTGGGAGTGATTACAGCTGGCTTGAGAGGGAGACATCAGAGCAAAGATTTCTGTCTTTTTAAATTCATCGCGCCTGAAGCCGAATTCGGCTAGCGATTTGAAGAGCCTGCAGCTGGCTTGTGGAGTCAACCACTGGAGTGATTCTTCGACTCGCAAGTATACTTCCCATATTTCTGATGGTCTTAGGCGACCCCTGGCAAATCGTCATTCGACCCCCAACGGGGTCGCGACCCACAGGTTGAGAACCGCTGCTTTAAAGGTACAAGCTACATTTGCATCCCCATCGAATTAAACTTTTTCAGAATTAATTCCAAAGCACTATGCAATCTTGCCATCTAAGCCAATGTTTTACGTTACGTAGCCGCAGACCAGATGATATGTAGAATTTTAAAACAGGAAAAAAGGAAAAGGTTCTGTTCCTTGCTTTACTTTTACATACTTCTATCACCTCCATCTTGCTGCTGCTATAAAAAGCCATAAATAATGGATCTTTTCCTCTTATGGGAACTCCTCCAGTCTTCAAAAATTATAGCTATTGTTCCATATATTTCCATATATTTATTATATCGGACATGTCCTTATCAAATATTTTGCCTAATGATTTCTGGCATGATAATTCCCCCTTTTTTCCCCTTGTACTGCAACTGGTTATATTCAGTAAGCTTTTCAGAATCCCTCTCCTAGTCTGTGAATGCCGATCATCAACTAACAGTGTGTGTGTATGTGTGTATTTCACATGTTGCTTTGTTTTCTGTATTCAGCTTAAATCCAGCAGAGGGAAATGCTTTGTAGTCAACAAAACAGACAGCTGATGCAGCCTTCAGTCAGATACAGCTTTTGAATCTGATGGCGCTGTGCATTCAGACTGGGACTATTAAGTTGCCTTTGAAAAGAGGAGGACGGGAACAATTTACACATATGGGTGCCGTTCTCAGCTTATTATGTCACTTCATAATGAATTATTAGGTAACTGCATTATGCCGCTTCACAATCCAAGTCTTTCCCTTTGCTCACCAAAGGTGGCCTTCATTGGATCCCTTGAGGGAAGAGGCCTTATGCCATCACTTCCTGTACCAGAACTTATTTTTTGCCTTAAGTCAAGAAGTGTCCCTCCCTCAGCTCTGAGTATGTTAAATCTTGCCACCTACCATATTGTCTTGGGAGTCCTCTGGTCTGAAGGGAGATGAGCGGCCATAGACATTTAGCAGTAAAATAAATAATTAAATAAGCATTTTATTTTACATTTTTATCCCTTTATTACTTTTACTCAAGGCAGTGAACATATATATAACACTGATTCTTGCTCCTATTTTTCCCACAACAACAACCCTGTGAGGTGAGTTGGGCTGAGAGAGAGGGCCTGGCCCAAGGTTACCCAGCAGGTTTTCATACCTAAAGTGCAATTAGAGCTCAGAGTTTGCTAGTTTCTAGCCAGGTGCCTTAACCGCTAGACTGAACTGGCTCCTTGTTAATGTTAGTCATCCAATACCACAGTAATTTCTCTCCCAGTTGTCTCCCCTCTTAGCGTTTGGTTTCCAGACTTTCTTTCATACTGTCACCTTCTCATCCTCCTGTTCCTGAAACAAACTTATCTCTAGGCTTTCAACAACATAAGAAAAGCTGATCTCTTCTATTTACTTGGGGAAAGATAGGCGTGCACAACAGTAAAATTTGAGTGGCTGCCCACAAAGAAGAGGGAGTCAACCTATTTTTTAAACCACCAGAAGGCAAGATAAGAAACAATGAATGGAAATTAATCAAGGAGAGAAGCAACTTAGAACTAAGGAGAAACTTCCTAATACTAAGAACAATTAACCAATGGAACAGCTTGCCTTCAGAAGTCGTGAGTGCTCCATCACTGGAGGCTTTTAAGAGACTGGACAGCCACTAGTCTGCAATGATATAGGGCATGGGTGTCAAACTCAGTGTCAGGCAGCATCACATGACATATCGGGACCTTTTTCCCCTTCACTAAACCAGGCGTGAGTATGGCCAGCGCGTGATGCATCCGGCCCACAGACCAGGAGTTTGACAACCCTGGTATAGGGTCTCTTGTTTGAGGAGGGGATTGGACTAGAAGACATCCAAAGTCCCTTCTAACTTTGTTATTCTGTAAACATGGCGTCAGTTGGGTGGCCTCACTTTTAGATTGCATTTCCACATTTTTGTGTCTTGAAAAGAAAAGTGAAATTGGATTTTCGTTGCTTATTAGCTACTTTAAAACACATCATTAATTCTCCCAAAATCAAAGCTCCTCCAGCATATTCAGGTTCTATTGGATCTGGGGAGTTGCATAATCATGAAAGTCTGACTCTTTTTCAGGATGGTTTCTTTGTAGAATCTTATGTTTAAATCCCCTTGCCTACCGTAACACCTACCATCCCAAATTGGAAGAGTACAATTTGTCAATACGCTGCAAATAAGAACAGGGTAAGAATAGACAACAAGGACATTAAATGTTATGACAGCAAGTTTTATGGTGACCCAGTGTAGGGTGGGTAGGGCTGTAACTGAAAGAAGGTATTAAAGAGGCAATTCCAAAATTCTGGATATTTGGACATCAACTCATCTAAAATTTCAAGTTTGTATCAGTGTGATTATGCTACTAACTTGCTAGCCTATCAGCACAAAATGCTGGACTTTCCATTTTCTGATTATCTTACTGGCTTTTTTTTTCTAACCAACATTCTTCCTTGCAGACCAGAAGTATTTTATTTTCTGATCCTGTTGCCTTCTCCAGGCCTTTGGCATAGTTTTATTGCTGCCAAGAACTTACATAATGAGGTCCTGGGAATGACTAAACTACTGGATGCTGGCTAGAAGAGTAAATGATGATGTGATGGAAGATTATAAGAGGAACCAGATACTCCATATTATGCAGCCTCTACAAACTGTACCCTAAAGCTTCTGTTCTCAATCCTTCATGTCATGTAAACAAAAGTGTTTTGCTAAATCATTTCTTTCAGAAGAAAGCAATACACAGAATGTCAGTACTTTAGAAAACATAATTAACATAAAACATTTTTCAACCAATGAGATAAAGCAAAAAGTTTATTAAAATGTAATAATCATATCTATTATTCTACCAAAACATAACTGAATGCAGCAATTTATAGTGTACATCTCTGGGTGTACTTTATACCATACATAAAGTTATCTAAGAATAATAGACATTGCATAGCATGTACATTGTTTTGTAAACATACCTGAAAAATTAAACAGATGAAACATTGTGTAAATTGTGATTTATATTTAATACTATGTGACTTCTATCTTATTGCTGAAGAATTAAAGCTAATAGGAAGTTGCAATTCCCAGTCACAACAAACCTTTCCTTAGGCCAGGAGTGTAATACGTGTGGCGTAAGTTGCATTATGTGATGTATTGTGATGGTTTTTCCCTTTGCACAGCTGGGGTGGGTGTGGCCTGTGCATGACACATCTGGCTCACGGGCTGCCAGTTTGACACCCCTGCCTTAGGCGATTTGCAAGCAGGCCATGCAGGTGAATAGGGGTTAGCGCTACAGCTAAATGCAAATCCAGGAAGGTGGGTGAAGTGGATGCTGCAGTGTGGAATAGGGGGAGCTGCAACACAGTACAAATGCAAGGTAAGAAGGCTGTAGCACAGTACGAAGGCTGCAGCATGGCATGGGTACTGGGGTTGCTGTGGCACAAGTGTAGACAAGAGGGCAGGTGCTACAGCGTGGCACAAGTGGGGAGATGGGTTGCTGCAGCATGCCATAAGGTCAGGCAGACCATGAATGAGTATAATCTTATTTGCTGCCTGAAGATGCCTCGGGAGAAAAAGTAATAGGAGAAGGAGCAACTTATTGGCTTCCCCATTGATTTTGCTTGTGGGAACCATCAGGGCAGAGAAGGTTGCAAAGGACAGTCCCATGACCACACTGCAACCATTGTTAAATACCTGTGAGCCAGTTACCAAGCACCTGAATCACAATCATGTCATTGTGGAGTCAGCTACAACTGGTCAGGGGAAACCTTTACTTTTTAAAAAAAATTTGAACAGTCATTGAACGAGTGGTCATAACCCAAGTACTACCTATAAGATACAGGTAGTCCTCAACTTACAACAGTTCGCTTAGTGACTGTTCAAAGTTGCAACAGCACTTAAAAAAAGTGACTTATAACTGTTTTTTACTTATGACTATTGCAGTGGATGTGTGATCAAAATTTAGATGCTTGGCTACCGACTCACATTTATGATGGTGGCAGTGTCCCAGGGTCATGTTTTGCAACCTTCTGAGAAAGTCAATGGGGAAACCAGATTCACTTTACAACCATGTTACTAATTTGATAATTGCAGGGATTCACTTAACAAATGTGGCAAGAAAAGTGGGGCAAAACTCAACTTAAAAAAATTCTCACTTAGCAACATAAATTTGAGGCCCAATTGTGGTTCTAAGTGAAGAAGTACCTGTACCTAATCATGCCTGTCAATTATCATATCAAATGATTTCTGACTACTTTATAGTAGGTATTATACACTGATTTGTAAGTATAGCATGGTTTGTTTATGACTATGATCATTTTGAACAACAAATTCAGGGGCCTTCATTACATAAGCCATTCTACTACATTTAATAATTTAGATTTTAAGCAGCCTTTTAAATAGCATTTTTATTTGTATGTACACTGAGAACTTATGCACCGGAGACAAATTCATTATGTGTCCAATCACACTTGGCCAATGAAGAATTCTACTCTATTCTATTCTTTCTCTTTTCAAAGCAAAATCAAATTTATATTTAACTGTAGATTTAGGGCACTGATATCAAAGCAATACTGCTAACAACTAATCCAATTAAATGGTCTTGATACATGAGGAATCTCTGAGTATTCTGGTAAAATACAACTAAAAGGTCAATACAAATAGAAATAGAAAACTATTTAGGTGCATTTAAAATAATTCATTTTTCCATTATCCCGACTTCGAGCATAAATACACACCATCAAATAGAAGCATTGGTAACATAAACTTTATTAAAATTTACTGTCAGAATAACACTAGATTGAAATAATATAGTCCTGTTCACATCATATAAAATCAATTATGAAGTCCAGCGCCACCAAGCCACCTTCATCCTGTCCCATACAGCAGTCAGGGAATCAAAAGCAGGACGAACATCCAAAATGGTAAACTGATAGTTCTTATCTACATTTCCTCCATCATAATAATCAATAATATATCGGACTTGTGTTCCACAACGGTCAACAATCCAATCGTGTCTATCAAAAGGAAGTTCGTAACTGGAAAGAAATGCAAATCATAATTAAGTTCTCCCTAAATATATAATATGTAGCTCACATTTACAATTCTAATTACAGGGGGTACCATATTACCAATACTGAGTCTTCTGTTGAAAACAAAAAAAAACCCTAATTTTAAGATTTTTATCCTTTTAAATAGAACAAAAATCAACATACCCCATCCAAGATCGTATTCTAGCTCTTGGAGAATATTCCTTAGCTTTACCTCCAAATCGTACAAGTGTTGGTCCACATGGACAGTCCCTAAAAACAAGTTTAGAATTGTGAAATAAAAAGCAATGCAGAAAAATAAACTGAACACGTCCAACCAAGACAGACATTTCAGCCCTACACAGGCATAACTATGGTTTAAAAGTCATAGCAAAAATTCCCAATTCAGAGACTAAAATATTGTGTTTTACAAAATCCTCACAAGAAATAACAATTAAAAGCAATCCTCTGAGAGTAATATATATTATGACTGGTCGTATTATATTATATTAATTAGGGGGATTAATATTTATATTAATCCCCCTAATTAATATAATATAATATGACCATAATATAATATGACTCGTTACCTCTCGCCTGGACTACTGCAATGCTCTCTACATGGGGCTCCCCTTGAAGAGCATCCGGAGACTTCAGCTAGTTCAGAACGCGGCTGCGCGGGTTATTGAGGGAGCGGCTCGGAGCTCCCACATAACACCTATCCTGCGCAGTCTGCACTGGCTACCTGTTGTTTTCCGGGTGCGCTTCAAGGTATTGGTTACCACCTTTAAAGCGCTCCATGACTTAGGACCGGGCTATCTACGGGACCGTCTACTGCCGGCCTCTATCTCCCATCGTCCGGTACGTTCCCACAGAGAGGGACTCCTCAGGGTGCCGTCAGCCAAACAGTGTCGACTGGCGCCCCCGGGGGGGGGGCCCTCCTCTGGGGGGGCTCCGACCCTGTGGAACGAACTTCCCCTCGGACTTCGACAATTACCTGACCTTAGGACCTTTCGCCGCGAACTTAAAACTTATTTATTTCGTATGGCTGGACTAGCCTGATTTTTATCTTTATTGGATGGGTTTTTAAAATTTTGTGATTTTATGGGGGAGTATGTTTTTTAACATTTGGGCATTTAAATTAGTTTTTTAAGGGATGTTTTTAATTATTGTGTGTATTTGTATTTTATCTGCCTGTTCACCGCCCTGAGTCCTTCGGGAGAAGGGCAGTATACAAATTAAAATATTATTATTATTATTATTATTATTATTATTATTATTATTATTATTATTATTATTATTATATTAATTCTCTATAAAGAAATGTATGTTAACTATTTTATTTGGAGGGATATTTTAATATAAATCTGATGGAAAATTAAATATCTATCATTTTTGTTAATAGGAAGCTTATGGTTTCCAAAGAAGCAGCAGTATATGTAATCAATTTCATTTTCTAGTTTTTATATTATTTTATTATAGTGATGGAAATACTTATCCAAAAAATAGAAACCAAAAAAAATATTTTATTACATTTTTAAAAACATTCTTCTGGCTTTTACAGCTCTGGTTAGAATGTAAGGATAGAGCAGTGAAGAACTGAATAATACAAATATCTCACTTACATATTGGCAAGAAATGATGAAGGCCATGCCCCCACATATCTTTTGAGGAAAAGTATGCTTATTGAACTAGTGACAGTATAAACAGTCAAACAGTTTGTTAAGAATTCAGGTAGTCCTTGACTTATGGCTGAGTCAGTCATAAATTGCCATGCATTTGAATTTTGATCACATAACATGGGGATGCTGCAATGGTCGTAAGTGTGAAAACTGGTTATAAGTCACTTTTTCAGTGCTGTTGTAACTTTAAATAGTCACTAAATGAACTGTTATAAGTTGAGGAATACTTGTACTTAAAGACAGTTTAACTTCTGGGAAGTTAAATTAAGTCAGTTTGGTGAAGTGCTTAAAGCATCAGGCTAGAAATCAGGATAGTACAAGTTCTGCCTTAGACACAAAGCTAATTGTGTTACTTTGGGCAGACACACTCTCACAGTCTAAGAAACACCCCTAAGTGGCAAACTGCTTCTGAAATCCTGCAAAGAAGATTGCAAGAACTAGGCCAAGCAGTCACCAATAGTCAACACTGATTCAAGGGTACTGACTTAAAGGATAGCTCTTGACATTGTATAGGTTGAAAAAAAAATACCATCATTTAGAATGTTCCAGAAATGATTTCTATCAGTTTCCCATTTCTACTATTAGAATACGAGTAGTCCTTGACTTACAAGTTTACATAGTGACCATTCAAAGTTAAATCGGCACTGAAAAAAGCTACTTATGACCATTTTTTACACTTATGGTCACATAATTTATATTCGGATGCCTGATAACTGACTCAAATTTATGACAGTTGCCATGTCCCGGAGTCATGTAATCACCTTTTTGTGATCCTCTGACGAGAAAAGTCAATGGGTAAAACAGATTAATGATTCACTTAACAAGTGAATTGGCAAGAAAAGATGTAAAATGGGGCAAAAGTCACTTAACAAATTTCTCACTTAGCAACATAAATTTTGGACTCAATTGTGGTCGTAAGTTGATAACTCCTGGTACTATTATTTTTTTCAGAACAAATTCAGACATGCAAATCAGAAAGCATTATCATTTAAGATTGTATATATACTTGCCTAAGATGAAGTAATTCCCATTTTAAAATTTCTTTCCAAGTCTGTTCGTTGTTCCGATTATGAATTTTGATAATATTAGACATATCTTCTGGGCTCATGTCATCATCTTTCCATCTCCAGCTAACAAAAAGCAATACTGAAAAAGTTAGCAAGACAAAGGGGTGAGCTATTTATGTGGTATTTGCTAGTATAATGTAAGATTTAAGATGTTGGGATGGACTGGAAAGATCCAGGTTCATGTCTTCATTTGACCACTGAGTTTGATGAGTGACTTTGGGCTAGTTCACTCCTTCTCAACCCTGCTGTTGTGTAGAGGCAGTATTACATAATCTTCCACTCCCTGAAGAAAGCGGGAATGTAAATACAATATTATATATATCTCAGTTTCCTCCTCCTTCTTTTACTCTAATTGGGGGGAAAATTGCACTAACCTTAAACATTGAATCAAGATTAACTTCTCCCTACTCTACTTTTACTAAACATACAATAAGTGGTTGCACAATTTAGGAAGCAAGTACAAAGTTCATAAATAATGCCACATAAAGAAAGTACTAAAGAAGATTTTGAGCCAGTTTGGTATGATGGTTATTGTATCAGGCTAGAAATTGGAAGAGTTGTGAGTTCTAGTCCTGGCTTAAGCACAAAGCCAGCTGGGTGACCATCTCTTTTTGCCCTAGGAAATAGGCAATGGCAAATCACTTCTGAAATCTTGCCAAGAAAACTGCAGGAGCCATCCAGGCAGACACCAGAGGCAACATAGGTTTGAAGGCATGCACAGATGCACTCACATACACATACACACATTTAAAAGAAGATTTTAGGTGCTTTTTTAAACTTAACAAATGTAAATAACAAAGCCAATTAACATTTACCTTGCAAATCTGCCCCAATTCCAGATAGGTTGGGGCATGAATAGGGAGAAAAAGAAAAAAAATCCAATGCTGCTACATTATTACAACACTAATACTAACATAGCAATTACTATCTATATATAAAATTACAACTCAATTTTAAAACAAGGTAACTCTTGATTACTTATTATTGAATAAGTTTTTTAGTGGTATTTTAATAGTATTTATTTTGCAATAGTACTGTTTATTTTATCTGGCTGTAAACCGCCCTGAGTCCTTCGGGAGAAGGGCGGTATAAAAATTTAAATAATAAATAAATAAATAAATAAATAAATTACCCTGGAATCAAACTGCAGCAATAAAGAGCCAGTTCAAAAGCTAAGATTTGATGAATTTAGTTTTTGGTACTCAAGTTTGCTTTCAAATAATCTTTTTGGCAACTGTCCAAGTATAAATTCATAAAAGGAGATACTCAAGATTTTTGAAATTTAAGAATACATTAACAGCATAATACGTTAACCTCAAATCTCTGGTGCTCCATAATAAGAACATTTCAGCATACTTTCAAAACTACTGCATCTCCAGCTTAAGATAAATGACAACCAATTTTTCTGACTTCTGGAAAGTCCAATGAACCTGAAGAATTCTTATATATTCCAAAAATCCTGTATATCGTCCAAACCATTTTTCTATAATTTTTAATTGATAATGAATTGTGGGTTTAACCTCCAGCAATCTCTAATAAACTGCAGCGGTTTGAAGCAGCCAAAGAATCTGGACCAAAGAAGGAATGCAAAAATTATTTTAACCAAATATACTGCTATTCTAAATATGAAAATATGCTGTTTTGAGTATATACCTTTTGTAATCTTCAAAAGTGTAATTGAATGACAGTAAATATGTCATTTCTATTCATATTTTACCAAAAAAATCCTTCTCACCATTTTTAGGTAAAGGTGTTTCCAAAAAATCATTTTTTTGTGAGAATCTCAGTCAAATGTTACAATAGAAAGATATGAGAAATATTTTTTGTTTCTATACATATCATTGTTCTGCAAAATTAATATAAAACTAAATTTATAATTCACTTACCCTTTTCTAAGCATTGCATTCCAAAACATCTGTTCTGAGGGATAAACCCATTTTTGTTCTGAATAAGCTCTAGGAATAGTTGACTCTTCTCTTACTGTAGATAACTGAAAAGGTTGCCCAGAGGATGGTTGTTGATTAGGAGGTGGCATCTAAATAAAATATTAAAAACAGAACGTTAGAGAAGCAAATACAGTATATTTAGTAACAAGTATTTTTTCTCATTTATCAACTTGCTTCATTGCCTTTTAATTTAGGAAAAATAAGTTTAATTCTGGTATGTTATTTTGACTAGAAGCCAAATATTCTGAATGAACCAACATGTTTGTCTTTTAGTACTCCATCCAGATTTTACCTAATTCTGAGATTGCCTAATTTATCTAGCTGCAGTTTTTCAACTACATACTTTCTATATTTGTAGATAGGTTTCTGAGAATCAAAGACCAATTCTTAACAATTCTGTGTATGCCCTTCTTTTCAACTGAGATGCTTTTTTGGAACTATAACATATCTTAAAGATTAGCAAGAAATATAAACAATTGGGATCAGTAGAGATGAAAATTGAAATTAAACCTAACTAAAATTTAATTAGGAATAGAAAAAAATGATGTAATGCTGAAAGCTTTAATATATGGAAGCTACATTCCTATATACTTGTTATACATTATTGAATATAATTAGAGTATCTCCGATGCCAAACTGTTAAAACAGCTGTGACATGTTCTTAGTTTAAAAAAGGCACTGAAAGACTGCACTTCCACCTTGAGAGGAATAATTTCTCCTTTTTCTCATATTAAAAATTATAATTTTGAAGGGACGGTAATCCTGCACTTAGGGTTTTCGGAAGTTGTTTGCAACATTAGAATTTCATGTTATAAACCTCTCAAGTTAAACTAATAACATTTCATCAATCTCTGAGGTCACCTAGCCAAATCATTAAAAACTAGCCAAATTCTTATTCAAAAATGAATACAGGGACTGTCACAAAAATCTAAACTTATTGGCAAAATAACAATTACTTGAAAAATAGTTTTTCCAAAATTATGCTAATTGTGTTTTGAAAAAAGCAAATATAAAGAAAGGCATATATCGGGATCATTTCTAAGGATAGCCAGATACAATGTTTTCAGCTGGAAAATTTGTGTTCATCTTTGATACTGATTAAACAGTTTAATTTAGTCTCCGTTCTAATATGACAAATGAAAGCATTAAAATTTTAAGAACTTATTTTGAAAGCAGAAACAGGAGTAGTAGCAAAATAACACTAATCTTACAAAACATCTCTTTTGTAATTGATAGTGCACTGGAGGAACAAGACTGAAGTTACCATATTCCTAGGATCAATCTTTTCTTCTGTAGGAGATTTAGCAGGGCATTGTACATATTCATATGCTCTTTCTTGATGTGCAGGGACAGGTGGGTTCTGCTTCTCACTGGAACTGTCACCGGATTTCATTGGGGAGGCTGAAACAGAAAAAAGGTATTAAAACTCCAGCTGTTAATCTACATACTAGGAGTAAAAACTTAATTCTGTAGCGCAACTTCTTGTCTCTATTTCAGAAGGATTTTAAAAATAAAAAAAGATTAGCAAGACCTATGGTACCCATTTCTTCCAAACCGTTAGAAACAAGCCAGAAATTTTGCCTCTTAGCTATATGACTTCAATGGCCAAATTTAGCTTTCCTCTAAATGAAAGAGAGATAAAGAAGTACTATGCAGCAATTCTAACCCATTTCTACAACTAAATGGATGGAAGATGGAGTTTTTCACGCTTATCAGTCAGTAGCTAAATACTTATAATGAAAATGTATATACTGCTCCTGTTTTTTTAAAAAGATCTTTATTCCTGAAAAAATACTAGTTAGTTTAATAAGAGTGAACAGTCACCTTCCATGTTCTTCTGATGCATGGGACATTGTGAGATTTCACTCTGAGGCTGCTCTGACACAGTTGTCTGAATTGTAGTTAATGGAGAGGATGCAGATAAACCCATGACAACCTTGACTTTCTGCTTTACTTTAAATTACTGGATAGATCATCTGAAATTCAAATCAATATAATTTACAGACAACAACAAAACACTTACAGACAAATAATGTCTAACGAAAGGAATATTTAAAACATTGTATCAATTATAAAACAGATCTCCCTTAAAATACTAGAATATTTTAGAATATTCTAAACTATTTCCATCGTAAGTAAATACATTAATCCTCCCCAATATTTCATTTGTTCCTTAAACTCCCAATTTATTTCTTTTTCAAGATCCAATCCATTCCACTTTTTTTAACCTTTTCTTCTGCTGAGTCCATTGAGCCTTCCTCCATGTTTCTTTCACAATTTATCTTCAATCATTCTCTCTGTATCATCAAACAACTTCAATGCACTTATTTTGTTTTTGTCACTTTTTTATTGTTGGTACTCAGTTATCATCAGAGGTGGGTTTCAGCAGGTTCTGACCGGTTCTGGAGAACCAGTAGCAGAAATTTTGAGAAGTTCGAAGAACCGGTAAATACCACATGACTGGCCCCCATCTATTATCTGGCCCCCATCTATTATCTGCCTCCCAAGTCCCAGCTGATTGGGAGGAAATGGGGATTTTGCAGTAACCTTCCCCTGGAGCGGGGTGGGAATGGAGATTTTACAATATCCTTTCCCTACCATGCCAATCGAGCCATGCCACGCCCACCTAGCCACACCCACAGAACTGGTAGTAAAAAAAATTGAAACCAACCACTGGTTATCATCCATTTAATGTTTTACTACATACATTTAAGAAGTTGGCCATTTTAGCTTCTTTCAACAAACTTTCAATCCTAAAACAGATACATAAAGTTATCTTTCTACAGGTATCAAATCAATCAAAATAAATGTCCTTTCAAAGGCATTTAGGTTGATTGTCATCTCTACATGGTGTAATTAGTTCTGTAACTCAAGTACACAGTATGAAGAATAGCTTCCTTTTACGTTAATGTAGGTCCCAAAACTTAATTTCACTGGATGATCTCAGATGCAGTCCAATTCCTTCACACAATGCACAGTAATATCAGCTATCTTAAACATATTTCCCTAAATTAAAAAATCCCAAGGGCTACAATATTTCCTAAGCATTACTTTATCATGTATCCATGATTATTTGCATGAAGACTTTTAGAAATGTTTTAAGGATTACATAAGGGCAGAGAAGGGGGGAAACAGATTGTAAACAAAACAGAAAACAGATATGTCCAGAATAAAAACTTTTTGCATAATTTCATTCACTTTTTTACATAATTTGATTTAAACTACATCACATCACATTTTATCAAGTTCTAAAAACACTAAGCTTAATTGTTAACGACTGGTTGCAACTGGGGCTAAATTGAGTTCCGTCCTCTAACTACTGTTTTTGGTACTTCTTTCAACTCTATAATCTTTTTAAAGTGCAGCAATCAGAACAGTACATAGTGTACAAAATGGGCCACATTGAGAGTTTTATGCCATTATGATAGTACTTTTTAAGTCCTTTAAATCTTTTTCCTAAGCAAACTATGCCAATGCATTTATCAAGCTATCTATGACCCAAGATCTCTTTTCCAATCAATGGTTAGCTCAGACCTCACTGAAGACACTTTACATATATATTTTTCAGGTACTATTCTCAGAATGTACTCATGGGAAAGGGAAATTATTCGTTACTTTACTGAATAATTATTGTTATTAATTTTCACATACAGGACAGATGAATTTTTTTATCAAGGCATTTATCTTCATTTTAGAAAGGCTTTCAGATCATTAGCAATTGACTTTTTGATTAATTGGTACTCTCTTTAAAAGCTTTTTTAATAAGCTGAGTTAATGGCTATACAATTTAGTCACAGTTTCTAATATTTTTCTGAAATCTCATAATTGTTTTAATGTATTATACTTAGCCAGAAAATATGTACAAAATGTTCCATGCATGAACCACTCCATCCATTAAGTAACTAGACTTGGTGGTCTATGTATAAACAGAAACATGCACGTTTTGGTTGTTTTAATCCATATACAGTATTAAAGTGTTATAAGGATCAAAAAAACAGTTATTCCAGGCAGAAATTGGGAGGATACAGTGAAAAAAGGCAAAATTATAGATTTCTTTGGAAATGAAAATGGGGGTGGAAACAGCAAATAAGGGAGAAAAAGGAGGGAGAAAAAGAAAATACTGTGCAATTCAGGGTGCTGGCATCCTGGTAGGATATGCCAGGATATTGGCAGCAATAATTGACAGAATGCAAGGGAGAAAAGAAAGGTATTGGGAGATCAGAGAATAGGTGGACCTGTGAGATAGATATGCCACCCATGAATATTGGTAACAGTGGACGAGCAGAAGGGAAAACCCTGTAAAAATTGAATAGGACAGGGCTGTGTGCAGGACATGAAGAAATGGGGAGAAGTGTAATATTACTTTCCTACTTTCTGTATAAAACTACTTTGTGATCCTTCTGAATGCTTCAGTCAAGTAACTCTCCAGTTTGAAATAAAGCACAATTCCCATTTCATGACTGCCCCATTAGCTCCCATGGATTTTCCCAAGGAAAAAAATGGAAAACAAAAGTATTTTAAATTAATTAAAATAGTAGAACTTGTTAAATGTAACTACACATATGTTTTCAACCAGTATTAGAAACTCAAGCAACACCAGAAAAGTATCAGGATACTAAGATATTACTAGAATTATAACATGAAGCTTCAAAGATTGAACAAATCAGATTTGAACACTTGTTAAATAATTTCCCAAACACAGAATAATGCTTCCTTTCCAATTAGGCCACCATCAAAAGTGACACCAGGCACAGCATAGAACAACTCAAAAGAAGCAGTGCAAGATCGTGGAGACACTTGACCCATAAAATTGCCAAGAGTTGGACATGACTTAAACAATATAGCAATACCCTGTTTCCCCTAAAATAAGACATCCCCTGATAATAAGCCCAATCAGGCTTTTGAGCACATGCACTAAATAATCCCCCCTGAAAATAAGCTCTTCCCGAAAATATTTAAATGCATGCGCAGCCAGTCCCCATTTTCTCTGCTTTCTTCCACGCACCCCAAAATAATAAGACTTCCCCAAAAATAAGGCCAAGCGCTTATTTCGGGGTTCAAAAAAATATAAGACAGGGTCTTATTTTTGGGGAAACACAATAGCAATGGCACTTAGACTTATATACCGCTTTACAGCCATCTCTAAGCAGTTTACAATTAGCACAGGGGCCCCCCAAGGCTGTGTGCTCTCCCCACTTCTCTTCTCTCTGTATACCAATGACTGCATCTCCAATGATCCATTTGTTAAGCTACTGAAGTTCGCAGATGACACAACAGTGATTGGTCTCATTCGAGACAATGACGAATCCGCATATAGACGAGAGGTCGAACGACTAGCCTTGTGGTGCAACCAAAACAATCTGGAACTGAACACACTCAAAACCGTAGAAATGGTGGTAGATTTTAGGAAAAACCCTTCCATACTTCCACCTCTCACAATACTTGACAACACAGTATCAACAGTAGAAACCTTCAAATTTCTGGGTTCTATCATATCGCAAGATCTCAAATGGACAGCTAACATCAAGAACATCATTAAAAAAGGACAACAAAGAATGTTCTTTCTGCGCCAACTCAGTAAGCTCAAACTGCCCAAGGAGCTGCTGATCCAGTTCTACAGAGGAATTATTGAGTCTGTCATTTGCACCTCTATAACTGTCTGGTTCGGTTCTGCAACCCAACAAGAAAAACACAGACTTCAGAGGATAATTAGAACTGCAGAAAAAATAATTGCTACCAACTTGCCTTCCATTGAGGACCTGTATACTGCACGAATCAAGAAGAGAGCCGTGAAAATATTTGCAGATCCCTCGCATCCAGGACATAAACTGTTTCAACTCCTACCCTCAAAACGACGCTATAGAGCACTGCACACCAGAACAACTAGACACAAGAACAGTTTTTTCCCGAAGGCCATCACTCTGCTAAACAAATAATTCCCTCAACACTGTCAGACTATTTACTGAATCTGCACTACTATTAATCGTTTCATAGTTCCCATCACCAATCTCTTTCCACTTATGACTGTATGACTATAACTTGTTGCTGGCAATCCTTATGATTTATATTGATATATTGATCATCAATTGTGTTGTAAATGTTGTACCTTGATGAACGTATCTTTTCTTTTATGTACACTGAGAGCATATGCACCAAGACAAATTCCTTGTGTGTCCAATCACACTTGGCCAATAAAAATTCTATTCTATTCTATTCTATTTAGAGAATCAGCATATTGCCCCCAACAATTTAGGTCCTCATTTTACCGACTTCAGAAATATGGAAGGCTGAGTCAACCTTGACTCAATATCATCATTATCCAATTAGGTATTTTGAAACATGTGAAAGACGAGGTCCAAATCTGGACAATCCTAGGCAGTTCATGACAACTATTCACTAAGATAGTGTGTATGAAACACAAAGTGAAGGCAGTAGTAGATGTACTTATGAGAAATTAAATATAAAAATTAAAATGAAGAAGAAGCCAGATTTGAGGGAAGAGGGGTCTACATCTGCATCAAAAAATAGTTACATCGAGACTGTAGTAGAATTTTTAAGTAATCCCTTTATCCCTATTTTTAACCCACGTATAAAAACACCTAAAACCCTCCCCCTCTCATCTCACAACATAGCAACACATTCAAAGGCTTGGATATGCAACTTATACAGGTAGTCGACTTACAATGGTTTGCTTTCTGAATGGTACTGAAAAAAGTGACTTATGACCATTTTTCACTTAAGACCATTTTAGCATTTCCACGGTTACACAATTTACATTCAGATGCTTGCCAGCTGACTCACATTAGTCAGTTGGCAAGTCTCCCAGGGTCATGTGATTCCCCTTTTTTTTGCGACCGCCTAAAGAACAAAATCAGTGCGGATGCCAGATTCACTTAACAACCATGTTTCTAATTTAATAACCGCAGTGATCCACTTAACCGAGGCGGCAAGAAAAATCATAAAATGGGGCAAAAGTTCCCTTAGCCACATAAATTTTGGGCTCCATTGTGGTCGTAGGTTGAGGACTACCTGTACTTGTGTAACAGTGAAGGAAAAATTATCTCATTTCTTGCCTGAGCTGGGTCGACCCAAGGTCACATTGTTAAAACAGGCCTATTTCTAGCTTGACGTAAATCTTGAATAGTTATGTAAGGCGAATCAATTCGACACACAAAGGAATCCACCCGGCCACCAGCTTCCGTCTCAAAAACTGCGTTTTTTTTCTAGCAATTTAGATATTTTCGCCCATTTTATCCCCTCTTATCAAGAGTTCTCGGGTCCCTTTCCCCTCAGCGGAGGACGTCCACCAGCTCCGGTTCCTGGCCCGGGTTTCGGGGCGGAAGGGAGAACTGAAGCCAAAGTGTAACCCCGAATGACAGCTGTATCGTGGTTTTATCTCCTTGTGCCCTCCCCTCCATCTATTACAGAAGAAAGCCTGCCGCCCGCCCCCACCCCTCCCAAACTCGGCTAAAGAAACCGCTAAAAGAGACGGTGGCACGCGCTTCTCCTCGCGCGTTCGTTGTCCCATTTCACGCGGGGAGGCGGGAAAAAAAAAAAAAAAGACGAGGCGCATTAAACTACCTCAACTGTAATCTCCGGAGCCCGATTTCCCTCAGAAACTCACCTCACGCCTCTCGCGAGAAAGGGACGTTCTACGGTCAGGCGGAGCTTTAAAAAACAAACGGCGAATTAGACTTAAAGGGGGAGGAGAAGGAGGTGTTGGGCGGGGTTTTGGAAGAGCGCCAGTCGGAGGAGAGGGCGGGTTAGAAGGAGAACTACCTTGTAGTTCGTTTCCACGGTAACCGTAGAACGTGCTTGCTTTAGGCTGCTGAGTCGCGGCTGCGCAAAATCGTGGGTTGGGAGTGTAAGGTGTTTTCTTGTTGTCTATAGCAGGGGTCTCCAACCTTGGTCCCTTTAAGACTTGTGGACTTCAACTCCCAGAGTTCCTCAGCCAGCTTTGCTGGCTGAGGGACTCTGGGAGTTGAAGTCCACAAGTCTTAAAGGGACCAAGGTTGGAGACCTCTGGTCTATAGAGATTCTCAGTCATCCAAGGGTCCCAAAAGTGCTTTTACAAAAGGTAATTGGACTTTGTCCCAAAGGTGCTTTTTCAAGAAGCAACTGGATTTTCTCAGTTTTCTTTGAAAACATTTCTCTTCTCATCTAAGAAGCTTCTTCAACTCTTTCTGAAGAAGCTTCTTGAATGAGAAGCGAAACGTCTTCAAAGAAAAAAATCACAAAGTCCAGCTGCCACTTGAAAAAGCACTTTTGGGACAACCATGACCTGGATGACTGAGAATCTCCATGGACAACTGGATTTTGTATTTTTTTTTCCCAAACAAAAGTCCAATTGCCTTTTGAAAAAGCACTTTGGGGTGTTTTCTTGTCCATTTCCACTTATTCTAGGCTAGAGAGAGGAGAAAGGACTTAATTTGAGCTCAGCTTTCCAATAATAGAATGAAGATATACAGTATATGAAGTTCTTAAAGGAAAAAAATAGCAGAGCCTTTCACTTTTTCTGCTTTCTGGCCACTTTCCACGAAAATTGTTGTTTGTCAGTCAATCAAAGAAGGGAATCAACAAAAATGTCTCGTTTACAGGACTGTTTTTTGGTGGCTTTTAAAACTATGATATGTTTTCCTGATTTAGAAAAAACATATACAACTGCACGGTGGGGTAAATTGTAAGATGGGTGATTTTGGGCCAGTCTCTCTCAGCCCAGTCTACCTCATAGGGTCGTTTGTGGGGAAAATAGGAAGTAGGAGTACTAAGCAGTGGTGAAATCCATTTTTTTTTACTACTGGTTCTGTGGGCGTGGGTTGGTGGGCATGGTGTGGCTTGGTGGGAGTGGTAGGGGAAGGATACTGCAAAATCTCTATTCCCACCCCACTCCAGGGGAAGGATACTGCAAAATCTCCATTCCCACCCCACTCTGGGGCCAGCCAGAGGTGGTATTTGCCAGTTCTCCGAACTACTCAAAATTTCCGCTACCGGTTTTCCAGAACCTGCTGGATTTCACCCCTGGTATTTTATGTTTGCTGTCTTGAGCTAATCAAACCATATTTTAAAAGGAGGGATAATGATATTAAAAAGAAGAAAAATAACTTGTGGCACCACAAATTAGACAAAGTAACAGAAAATGAAAAAAACAGATGCTCTGGGTCTTTAGACAACCATTGGCCAAATAACACCCCAGACTTAACAGTTATTAATAAGAAAGACAACATTGCAATACCTGGAGGCAGCAAAATACAGATAGTCCTCGACTTAACAGTTCACTTAGTGACCATTTGAAGTGACAACAGCATTGAAAAAAGTGACTGACCATTTTTCAGACTTACGACCGTTGCAGCATCTACATGGTCATGAGATTTACATTCAGATGCTTGACAACTGACTCACATTAATGATGGTTGTAGGGTCCTTGGGTCATGTGATCACCTTTTGCAACCTTCTGACAAGCAAAGTCAATGGGGAGAACAGATTCACCTAACACAGTGGTTCTCAACCTTTATAGTGCTGCGACCCCTTTAATACAATTCCCCACAATGTGGCGACCCCTTTAATACAATTCCCCACGATGTGGCGACCCCAACCGTAAAATTATTTTCGTTTTGAATTTATCGCGCCTGAAGCCGTATTGGCTAGCGATCTGAACTGCTTGCGATTGCCTTGAGGACGGAGGCATTAAAGCGGAGACTCCTCCCCTATTAAGTTTATCGCGCCTGAAGCCAGATTAGGCTAGCGATTGGGAGTGATTGCAGCTGGCTTGAGAGGGAGACATCAGAGCAAAGATTTCTCTCTTTTTTAATTCATCGCGCCTGAAGCCGAATTCGGCTAGCGATTTGAAGAGCCTGTAGCTGGCTTGGCGCGCGATTCTTCGACTCGCAAGTATACTTCCCATATTTCCGATGGTCTTAGGCGACCCCTGGCAAATCATCATTCGACCCCCAACGGGGTCCCGACCCACAGGTTGAGAACCACTGACCTAACAACTGGGTTACTAATTTAACAATTACAGTGATTCACTTAACAATGGTGGCAAGGAAGTCATAAAATGGAGCAAAACCCACTAACAAATTTTCTCACTGAGCAACATAAATTTTGGGCTCAATAGTGGCCGTAAATTGTACTACCTGTAGAAGAAAAAGAACTGGAGACAATCACTAAATATAAAGACCTGCAAATAGAAGTGGAATGACTGTGGCAAAAGAAAGCAAAGATAGTACCAAACTAATAGGTGCCTTGGGTGAATCTCAAAACATTGTGAGCACCCCTTGAACACCATCACCACTGACCAAATTGTCAATTGCAACAAGCAGCTTGACTTAATGACCAATCATTTAACAACCATTTACAATGGTCTCAGAAAAGGGTGCTTTCTGGCTTGTTAAAAGCAAGCCGTCATACAATGTTGCAACCCCCTCCACCCATGGTCATGTGATTGTGACCTGGGTGATTGGCAATCTGTTTGCATATACAACTACTTGCCAAGTGTCCACAATCCTGTGATAATCTTTTGCAATTTTCTCTGCCAGCTTTCCTAGAAAGTCAATAGGGAAGCCAGCAGGAAACTTGCAAGCTGCTGCCGCCTATCAAGGGGATTCTCTCTCAACTCTGGGGGCTGAATGAAAGAGCTGCCTGCTGAGGAGAGCTGAACTCCTTCTTTGATGGGGAGGAGGGCTCTGATTCTTCATCCCGGCTTTCCCTTCAGTGCACAGAGATGAGAGGAAGCCAAAATCCTAGCAGTAAGCAAAGAAGCAGCCTGGTAAGATAAGGATTGTGAGGTACCTCAGGCAGATGGGGAGGCCCAGTGCAGGTTGCATAGCTAGCTCTTCACTCAGCGGTTGAAAATCTTGCTTGGATTTTGGAGGAGGATTTTCAGCTCCTGAGTGTAGAGGTAGGGCAGTTAGGTAAGAATATGAGGTTCCTGGGGGTAGCGGGCTGGGGCTGTAGCATTAGCCTGCATAGGCCCTGTGCAAATGTCTCTCCCTTAGGGTCTGAAAATCCTGCTTGGATTTTTCAGCTCCTGAGCAGAGCCTCCAGGGTCTCCCACCCTCGCTCCTTACTGGGGACTCCATCTGCTTAATGATCTGCATGATCACTTAATGACCACAAGCAGGAGTGCTAGGATTGCATTTGTTGAGCAAAGCAATCATGACATCTTGCTTAACTACTGCTTTTTTCAAGGACCAAGATTCTAGTCCCAATTGTGGTAGTTAAGCAAGGGCTATATGTACTTGGAACAGCTTACTTCCTGGAACAATGTCTTTAATATTACTAAGCAACACCATCTGCCTATCCCTATTGGGAAGGATCCAATAGGTAGACAAAAATAACAAATCCAATGTAAACATCTGGCTGGCTGTACAACCATCCATGATAACAATGTTTCACAACCCTGCTGAATCTCAAAAGTGCAAAATCTTTCTTCCATACATTTCTTGTTTTTATTTCTTTCATGTTCATATTTTAGTCCTGATTGTCAATGATATTTTTTTATGATTTTAATTGCTTCAATATATGAATTTTAATTGGCCGCTATTATATTTGTTATAGACTGAACCCTTACAGTTTTAGAGTGGAATGAAAATGTTTCAATTAATTAAAATGTAAAAAAAAAAAAAGTATGTCTGCTACAAAGGTAATTACTTTTCCAGGTACAATTTGAATATAGAATGTCTGAGTTCACCAAAATGAATCAAGTTAGACAGTTACTACCTACTAAAAATTGAAAAGTACCATGATGTACTCATGAATTCAGTCTTCAACACAATAGATAAAATGCTATACATTTTAATGGGAGAGTAATATCCACATTTTCTTCATGTTTTTTTTTATTTCCAAGGGCATTTAGTATCATGTACTTGCTCTACTTTAAGATATTTCCCACTTTACTTCAAAACTAGTTTTGATCCAAAGCCAAACATCCTGAGACTAGTGAGGTCTGTGCTGTAAACACACCTGAAAGGTGCAAACTTCAGGAAAACTGTCTTATATTTGGTGTTGAAAAATCCCCACAAACATGTTACTTATATATTATTTAAATTATAAATATAAGGCCTTCATATAGATTTTAGGTTTACAATATTTTTTACCTTCTGGGTAGATTTTCCTGTTATCTCACTGATGACACCATTTCCAAAGCAATGTTTAAATTTATTAAAATTATCTCTAGATATGCCTAGATACTTTTGTAATATATATTACAAAATATATATTGCTACCAACTTGCCTGCCATTGAGGACCTGTATACTGCACGAATCAAGAAGAGGGCCGTGAAAATATTTGCAGATCCCTCGCATCCAGGACATAAACTGTTTCAACTCCTACCCTCAAAACGACGCTATAGAGCACTGAACACCAGAACAACTAGACACAAGAACAGTTTTTTCCCGAAGGCCATCACTCTGCTAAACAAATAATTCCCTCAACACTGTCAGACTATTTACTGAATCTGCACTATTATTAATCGTTTCATAGTTCCCATCACCGATCTCTTTCCACTTATGACTGTATGACTATAACTTGTTGCTGGCAATCCTTATGATTTATATTGATATATTGATCATCAATAGTGTTGTAAATGTTGTACCTTGATGAACGTATCTTTTCTTTTATGTACACTGAGAGCACATGCACCAAGACAAATTCCTTGTGTGTCCAATCACACTTGGCCAATAAAATTCTATTCTATTCTATTCTATTCTATTCTATTCTATTCTATTCTATTCAAATATTTGTTCTCAAGAATTTTTTTTTCAGTTTGCGGAGAATACAAGACCATACATGAGATAACTGATTTATGTAATCTGGGTCTTCTCTAATTCTCAGTAAAGTTGGATATGAGTCCTTATTTTAAATCAAAGGCATGGCAGTAACATAACTTAATTTTCAAATATAGCACGTTACAGTTACTATATCAGCTTAAAACATAAAGTTTATTTTCAGATTCACTTTGCATGAATCAGTTATGATTTATGGAACAGCATGTTGTTTGAACCAAGCCAACCAGGGCTTGCTCAACAAATCTTTATTAAGCAAATTTTGTTAAGTGTCCTATGTAAACCATCACACAATACTGTAGATTACCATAGTTTTCCATAAGAGAATTGCCAGGTCAGATGGAACAGATAGTAGAGTAAATCTGAACATTTGGTTCCCATCGTCCATATGTTCCTATTATTTTCAAAATGCCTTCAGTCCAGCAGTTTCATAGCCAATTACACCAGGCCAGGGTTGAGTTTATATAAGTATTTATTAAAGCCATACAGTTTGGGCCCGAGGCACTATTACAATATTCCACAATTTCTATTGGAAAACATCTGGTTCTTAGTTCTAACTAGCATATAAAATACATCGCTATCCATGTGGCAATACATTGTTAAAATTACAATTGTTTTAGTTGCATCGTAATTCTAAGTATTTCAGAACTTTTGCTGAATATGTTTTTCAGAAATGGATGGGAAAAGAATAGTTTTCTCTCCTCCAAATCTTTTTATCCATAATCAAAATTATTTGTTATAGGAACTGGGATACAAGTTAGCGTTTTGTCCTTGGTCTTCTTTGGGTTATCGCGCTCTTATCATCTTGCAGGTGAACCAAGAAATAATCAAAACCAATAGTGTTCTTTTACTTGAGCTCTGAGCAGGTACACTGTCAGAATTCAATTGTAAATTCAACATTTAAAAAAACAACCATTAAAAAAGCTTAATATAAATTCAGATTCATTTACATCCAGGATCTATGGAAGATTGTGTATAGCCACTGGGGAAAACAATTTTCCTAAAATATTGGTAGCTTTATGCACACTAGAAAAGAGATGGAACGATTAGGCTGGCAATATGAGTGGAATCTCAGTTTTGAAGAAGTGAGAATTGAAAGTTTGGGGGCAATATGCTGACTTTGTAAACCGCTTAGAGAGGGCTGTAAAGCACTATGAAGCAGTATATATATATACTGCTTCATAGTGGTTTACAAGCCATTCTAAGTGGTCTGCAAAGTCAGCATATTTCTCCCAACAATCTGGGTCCTCATTTTACTGACCTCAGAAGAATGGAAGATGAGTCAACTTTGAGCTGCCCAGAATCAAACTGCTGGCAATCAGCAGAATTGCATCCTAACCACTGCGCCACTACGGCCCTTTAATGACAGGAATGGTGTCAATTTATATTGTAGGCTGAGGTCACATTTTGGTTTTTAAAATCCAAATATGAAAAAATGGCCCACGTTTTTTTGTACTCAATAAAAGCTTTGGGGACAGCATTCTTTGCAATCCAGCTCTACAGAGATTTACGGCATCTTCTGTACATTACTGAAAACATGACAACTGTTTATATGAGATCTTGAGTAGAGAAATGAGAGACCTACTAGAAATGAATGCTTAATATACACTTTCTAAGATATTGTCCTTGAAATGCTTAAATGTGGAAATGACAGCTGTCTAATGAAACATGCTTTTAATCATACTCCATTATCAATATATATGTAGAATGTGACAGTACAGTGAAAGATCACTTTTCTATATAAATATTTCTATACAAAATATTTTATATATAGAATATAGAAATATAGAATAGAAATATAGAAATATTTCTATATAAAAAACTTTAGTATTTTTATGTAAAAAGCTTTAACTTTCAACTGATGTCTTTTAATTACATTCAACTTTTGTTGCAGCACAATTGGAATGTGTGCATGAGTCATCTTAATTTATTTAACTATAACATTTATTACTATAAGTAGAATTTTTTAAAATTGTGTCCTCCTAAGAAAAAAAAGGTTTATCTTGTGGCTGTGCCAATAAGTAACTTACTCATTCCAAAGATACTAAGGAATACCAAGTTCTCTTCATCTATTGTATTTGCATTTACTGATTAAATATAGCAATTATAGAAGACACCATTTTAACAGGGAAAAAAATACAAGAAACAGCTGCATTCTTTTCCTTTATTCTAATTAACCAATGCCTTGTGTCCACATGCAACTTATTGCTTTAGACATTATTGAATGTACTTCAGACAAGATCAGTCTACACAAATGTATACAAACAGCAAGACTTTAAAAAGCCAGTGAAGTGCAAACTCAGTTATATACATTTATCATAAACAACATAAAAATATACTCCAGCTGGTAGGTAAACTATGTCAATGTTCACTAAGTACTTCATCAGTGTTGCCCCTATCTCATATGCCATTGTCATTGTGATGGGTGGCAACCCAATCAATGTAGCTGCGGTATTTCCGTTTAGTCCAGGAAAATAAGTGCCCACTTCATTCCTGTAATTATTTTCAATAGTATGTTTATTATATTTTGTGCTGTAATTCAATAAAGCTTCGCTATTTGGCTTTTATTGTACCCTACGTCTCCTGGAATTTGTAAATCAGCATTACATCTCATAATGCTTTTTTAAAAAATGCTTTATAAATGAAAATATGTAAGCACCAATGCAGAAAGTACAATATAGATATTTCACTTCGTGATTTTGTCACTAAGTTCCTGAATACAATCAGTTACAAATGTCATCTAAAGAGCAGCAATTATTTTTTTTACAAAGAGGCAAAACCTACTCCATTATTCATGTGTATTCTATGTTTTTAATAAAAAAATCTAATTTTAAACTGCTACAATTCCATGCTTATTTAGGAATCCACTCAAACTAGTTAGAAGGTCAGAGCCCTTCAGGTGCATCTTCTCATATAGATTTCTAATTAAACAGCCTCTTTGGGAGGCCCTGATGCTTCTCAAGACTGCTTTCTTGCTGAGAATCTGCTGTTTCAAAAGCAATTTGTGAGCACAAATAAAAACTTACAAGACCTAAGTTCCTATGTTTTTCCTGCTCTGATGGGGCTATGTGTGATTTCACTGGGGGAATAGCAAAGGCAAAATGTGCACTCTTCAAATATGGATCTGACTTCTGATTTTTCTCAAAGATAACTAAAAACGCCAAGACACGGCAGCCACAAGGAGGTCTAATCTAAGGAGATCTGTTGAATAAGAGACAGCAAAATACAATATTGGATTATCAATATCATTGATCAAATCATTGAAATGTTAGCATATATTGCTAAAATTTAGAAATATTTGTATTTAAACTTCAGCAATGTAAGGCCATATCAAAAAAGCAGTTATAAGATCACTGGCTGGATTTGTACTCTTTTATTACTGGACTAAAAAAAAAACCTGGTCCATTTGTAGATTGAGACAAGTCCTGCAATCATTCTTTATTAGATAAATCAGCATGTTTGTTGAACAAAAAAAACAACAATATTAGTACAGTATGTGGTTATTTTGGGGAAAAAATGCTTCATCAATCACAACTTATATTGATGACAGTATATTTTGCTGCTTCTGTATATTCTGGGACTCTAAACACTGGGATTAATTTTAATGGGGATTTCATTTCAGCAAATCAATGAGATTCCATACATTAGCAATAAGTATGATTTTGACACTCTATCTCACCCTCCTCAAAATTGCATGAGATTAATGCTTTATCTTCCCATGAAGCAGGTAGGGGAACCAAGCTATTACTGGAATACATAGCATGGTACTATGTCTAGATATTAAGCATTGAGTATAGGGAGTTAACAAGGGTCCTTCGGGAGAAGGGCGGTATACAAATCGAATAAATAAATAAATAAATAAATAAATAAATAAATAAATAAATAAATAAATAAATAAATAAATAAATAAGGGTCATTAGAACCCTTGGTTCCAATGGAAGAAATAGGAAAAGTTAAAGACTTCTGTTATCGGAGGAGGAGGAGGAGGAGGAGGTGGTGGTGGTATGTATTGGAGGGGATGACCCTTTGAGGGCTGTATGCAATGAAATTTCATTTTAATGTATGCTGATTGGTGTACATTCAAAGTGACAATAGTTACTCAAGTTCTGAAGAGGAGATGTTTAATCAATTTATATGTCTGTCAACTTGCCAAGGAACAGCTAAAAAGACATGGTTAGCTGTAGTCAACAATAACAACAAAACATACAATCTGGCTGTTAATCCACATCATACTATCTCCCAAAGTGAACACATCTAACATCCAGCCTGAAAGCCAATTTTTTAATGCCTTGTGAAAAGCTAGCAGAATCGGGGCCAACTGAATTTCAGGGAAGATCATTCAAGAGCCAGGCATTGCCATGGAAGTGGTATTCTTCCTGGGTCCAGCCAAATGACAGGACCTGGAACATGCCTAACTTGGCAGAGGACATGGGATGGAACAATACAACTAGAGACAGGCAGTCCTGCAAATAATCAGTTCATGCAGGAATTAATAGATAACCACCGCCTTCACTTCAACTGCACTTTTGTTGATGTTAAATGCAAGTTCAAATCCTTTCTGCAATACAGATAGGGAGGGGCAGGATGTATGCGTAAATATACGTGGGCAGAGAAATCTTAGCCATAACTGACATTTCACTTTTGAAATAGAATCCATTGTAGTTATTTTTGCATGTTTATTTGCTAACATATTCTCTTTATATTGCACGGAAAAGTTGTGAGAATAGCATCAGAATGAATACATGAATGTTATGCAGTTTTGATCACAGTAACCCTAACATAATTTAAGGAAACCCGTGAAAAGACAATATCCTGTTTCTTTCTTTTCCCAGAAATCCATTTTATTTTCTGTGGAGTTTCAGAGATTGCTTTTGAATTTGACAAAGGAACTTTCCTTCGCTTACCTTCCTTAAGTTGACATCTGAGAACCAAATATAATTTCGGACAAATCCTCCCCTCCAATCCCACATTGTTCAGGGTAGCCTTGTTTCTCCAAAGCAGCTTTTTGGTGTACACGAATGATTTCAGATAAAAAATGGTATTCTAAATCTTCCCTTTCATAAATTTCCTTAAATTATGCTAAGGTTCAGGTGAGTGTCTTCCTTAAAATAGTCTATGAACTCCATGACAGTTTACAAGGAAGAAACTAACTAAGATAAACTACCTAACCATGTTGCCTTTTTTAATTTTCCATAACAAAATTATCCTTGCTAAAATAATAAAACAAATTAGTATATTCATATTTAATCTTTACTTAAAAATAAAATACAGGATTGAGAGATTGACTTATAAAACCTGTGTTACCGTTACTGTACTTAATCATGGTTACTTTTGTACAATAATAGATTTCTGATATTAATCCTACTACCGGTAACACTGATATTATCAGTATTTGCAGTGTTAAAGTCTTCTGAAATGGGTGGGAGTTGTTGAGAAGGCTGCACTGTACATGCTACAACTTGTAATATGCATGCTAAGCAGTAAATTATATTGGGCTCTGTGAGATTTATTTTAAGAGTAAAGATAATTATATTGCCTATCTCATTCAGCAGTCCAATGGAGCACAAATTTTAATACTGCCTTCTACTGCCTTCTTAGCAGATTAAAAATGTTTGTTAACAATAAGATTTTCTATATAATCAAACAGTATTATCCTGAATCTTTATATAAGCCAATTGATTTCCCTTTGTAATTAGTTTCTCAAAATAGCTGAGGGATTATGCTCTTGCTAATGTAAGTCCCTTTTCATATTTCACCACAAATGAACACATTTGTTTTTCCTCTCTAAAAAGATACAAGTCACCATTATCAATTTGTAAGGTAATGATGGCACTTTACAAACAAATTATTTCAAAAAGCCAACCACCGCAGCTTTTAATGCCTTTTTAGGAGAGATACGTTTTCTCTAGGTAAGAGCTCCGATGTAGTCTGGGTGGGTGGGGGCACGGGATCAGTCATTAAAACTTTAATTCAATTCAAACTTTAAATAAATTGCTGGGTAACTTTTTAACATTTGATTTATAGTTACTAGCATGCATTATAGAGAGGTCACTGGGTACTAATATATTATTTTGTGCATTCTCTCGTTCAAGACAGGAAAGCTCATTTTTCAAAGCTTAAGAAACCGAATTCTCATCAAGCTACTTGGAGGTTTGGCTGTGTTTTTTCTTGAAGTATATCAAACACCTACTTACTCTCGGGTTATATAAGAAAATAATAAGTTGTTAGGCAATACCCTTTTTTCCAGTTTAATCATGCTCCATCTTATCCTCTGTATTAAAGTCAGAAAGTACGTTTAGGACAAACAGCCGTCTCCCATAGGACAGGGAGATTCGGAGAAATTATGTCAATGGTTAAATGTACTGAGTAATTGGCTCTTGTCCGTCTAAATCTTTTAATATTGTTACTTCTTGACACTGCAAAAGTGCGCTAAACTGTATTGTGAAATTCTCTTAAGATCCAACTATATATTTTAAAATTAGGGCAAGAAGGTTGTCTTATGGAGCACATTGTGTAGATAATGCTACAAAATGCTCCATACTTGATAGCACCAATTGTTTCAGGGTATATCAGGGGTGTCAAACGCACATCGTCACAGCAGCATTATGTGACGTATCAGGACTTTCCCCCACTTCGCTAAACCAGACATGGGTGTGACCAGCACGTGACGCATCTGGCCCATGGGCCGGGAGTTTGACAGCCCTGGGGTATACTGATCAGTAATTTAAACAGATGTTTTAAAAAATAATGTGGCTCTGTTTAATTAACTTCAACATTGTTAAATGGACAGTTTACTGTTTGCTATGTTAGAAAATAAATTTTAACTTTCCAAGTTGCACACAAGATCAGAGATCAACCCACCGACATAATGTATTTGGATCGAAGATGATTTTATGTGTTTGTTAAATTTTTTTAAAAAATTTACAAAAAAAAAAGAAAATGAATTTTAACTTTCAAAACATCTCAGACAATTGCAGAATATATTAAGATAAGTGTGATACCATTTGCTTAAATATTAAGATTCATTAAATTTAATGAGATTAAATAAATTACTGTATTTATTTATAACTGAATTGGGAATAAATAAACCTTTTTTTCTAAAGCTTTCCCATTTTTTTCTCATTTTGAGATAAAAAATTAATACTAATATTTTATGTTTAAAATCTCACAGTTGAATATGTGAACTGCCACCATTCATACATTGCATATGGAATTTCAACTGCGGAAAGTTAAGTACTGTAACTCTTGCTGATGAAACATGGAGATTTCCCTTCTCACCAGCCACCTAATCAACAACAAAATATGGTTCCTGAGTGTAAATCTGATATGTCAGATTTCATTTACTGTGTTTGACATGTTTTGAAATATCTGAGGAGTTTAAAATGGGATGTGCAAATCAACATTTGCTATTACAGTCATCAACCTATGAATAAGCTTTTGCTCAACAGTACCTCTGTGCTTATATAATATTCTAGAATATCAAGAACATAATTAAGTTGCATTGATGGGGAGAATAAATTCTCTGCAATCTCCCAATATGCAAATAAACAAATCAGCAGTAAATTAAGATATATACTACTCAAAACAAAATATGTGTTAGATGAGTAAGTGGTAAATATCATTAAAATACGTTAGATGACATTTGGTAAATTCAATTTAATATATTACAATGTAAAATAAACTTGAGCCCATAATAATAGAAAGCATATGTGAAGTTAATGTAAACAACAGATTTCCAATTATTTTGTTTCTCTTACAAATTTTCCCTTTTCACTTTGTATTTGCAACTATGATTCATGCCCTTGTTACTTCACAGTTAGACTACTGCAATATATTTTATGCGGGAGTGAACTTGAAAATGACTTGGAAGCTGCAACTGAGCCAAACTGCATCAACCTAGCTACTAATAAAAAGGAGGAGTGGATTTAATAGCGTACACCCAAACTCACTTTGTTGGTTGTCAATAGGCTTCGGGGTCCAGTTCGAGATACAAGCATTAACTTATATATTACAGAATTCAGCCCCTGTACACCTCTCTTGAATAGAATCAGTCATCCTGTAATAGCATTCCTAAAAAGGTGGCAAAGGGTCCCACATCTGCATGAAGTGAAAGGAGTAGGTACCAGAAGTGTGTATTCTCCAACTCTGTGGAATATCTTGATCCCTGAGATGCAGAGCCTACTACTTGGTTTTTTCTTTGCAAAAAAATTAAGACCAGCCTGGTCCAAACACTTTTCAGCGAAGATAGTGAAACTGGACTATTTACTGTAATGTCCTTTTTAATTAGTGATTGTCTAACTTTTATTTTGATCATACTGAGGTTACTGTAGACCATCTTGAGTTGCTAAAACTAAAACAGCACAGATATGACTAAATAAATAAATAAATAAATAAATAAATATTAGCGATGTTTCTGCAAGTGGCCGTTGTCAAGAGCTGAAGGATGATTTTTCTCATTGGAGAAGCACATTTTCCTAAATTGTATTAAAGAAAAATTGAGAAAAGTTAAAATGAACTGATTTAGTAATTTTTCTTACTTGTAGAGGCTCTTGTGACAATCCACATGTCCAAAATTCATTAATGCTTTGTCTCTCAGAAGTTTTTATAGCATAAAATTTGTCTGTTACAGGATAAAACGCTGAAAACAGATTGAAGTCCCAATACTTGTGTCAGGGAAAGAAGAATACTGGCGCGTTTTTAAAAATGTCCCTACTGTTTGCCATGCAAAGATGCTAAAATTTGGATATTTAAAAAGTTCAAAACATCTATACTATTATTATATACAGTAAGAAGCAATAAAAATAACTCATTTAAGAAAAAAGATCTTCAAGCTCAAATTCATATTTGTATGTAAAACTAGTCAATGAATCTTAAAGATCCTGTTCATGCATGTAAGGCAGTAGAAAAAGCAGTAAAATGTACAGATCTGAAATGAGTAATTTGCAATGCAGATAAGATATGAACACCAAATATTAGGAAAGCCAAGAAACATGCCAGAAATGTTGCCATATTAGCAGAACGTAAACAACCTGACATTCACAAGCATTAAAAACGTATTGTTTTAAGAAACCTGAGTGAAAATTCACAGGAATATAGTGCTAAAAGAGGTTGATCCTTCAGGGATTTAGCCGACTGCTCAATGCTTGGGTCACCCTGCCAAATTCAACATATGCAGCATGTTGTTGCTGTTTCTGACTCCACACAATCCAAGTCTTCAGATGAAAAAGTTTTGGAGATCCAGGCAGTGTGTTATCGGAAATGCTAAATTTAAGAAAGGTAACTTTATATTTCTTTAAGAGGAACTTTTTATGGCATTGTTCTTTTAACGTACCCCAAACTGCTATTAAAAGTTCTTCTTCGTGTTGTCAGATTTGCCATTTTTATGAGCTTTGGCTTCTTCTTGTCCGATGAGACAAATAACCTTGTAACATCCTCGTGTAATTTTGACCATCCACATTAAGTTTATAATATCCAGTGCGATACTGGAGACGAACCAGGCGCTTTGAGCTACAAATCCTAATCTGTAGTAGGCTTCTGTTCCAAACTCGGAAGCCACACTGTTGTAATAAATTGGAATGACTATGATCCTCCCTAGGAAGAACATGATGGTCATTAGCAGTCCATTGATGATGTTGGCTTTTGAAGCTTTAGAATACCCCAATGCTTCAAAGAACCACCTATAAGAGAAAAAGAATTAACAGAAATCAAAACCAGAAAGGTATGGTAGCATTAAATTTATCTCGGCAAAGACCGACACCAGATCTGCATATCTGCTTTGCCTAGAACGGGCAAGCAATTTTGCTCCCCTAAAATCTGGCCACTGCCATAATGATGTGTAACTTGCTAAGGTGCATGACAGGCAGTTCTTTGGCTGAAATTCCAGCCCCATTCAACAACCTGTGAAAAGCCCCCTCCAAGTTGTATACATAATGGTTTGGTTACTCCAGAATTGCAATCATTTTGTTTCTTCTGTCATATCGTCAACTAATTGAACTGTTTGTTCTTCTGTTTTGTTTTAAGTCCTTGAAACTATGAGTTGTACTGATTATAGTGAAAGGTTTTGTATCTCTTTGCTGCCATCTAATGATCTTTGTAGTGTACTGATCATCTGGATTTGGACAGCAATTGGATAGGTGGTGATGAAAATGTGAAGTTTGAGAAATGGGTTTAGCTGTGGGGAATTGTAAGCTCCCTAAGAATATTACTTGAAGAGAGGTAGTAAGGAGCAAAGCTCTTGCAAACTGTAGTTATTGAGAAGAAAATTTCCTGTCAGGTGAGCTACAGAAATTTAAAAGATAAGTTCTTTCCATTACACTTCCAAATTACCTGTGAGAATCCAAGAACAGGTTAGTCAATTTCAGGATTTGAAATTCCATCAACCAATTGACTAATCCAATGGGGGAAGGGTGTGTGCAGAGTGACTGTAGAAGCCAGGGTTCCAGTTTACCTAACAGCCCAAAGAGAACTGAAGGGTAGGAGACAGATCCGAGACTAGATAGAAGAAGGTGATCCAACAGACAACTAGCAGCAGCAAATGGAACCACAAGATTGTCAGTGCAGGACATGTTCCCCCACATGCATCAATACACTTGGCACTGCCCACATATGTCTCAAGGATAAGAGAGAAAATAGTAGGAGCTAGTAGAATAAAGATTCTAAATCCGCATTAGGGCTGCCTCAGATGCAGAGGAGTTATGACCTAAAAGTATATTTTTTTAGTTGATAATATATTCTACTCTTGTTCTTTGTGGTAAATAAGAATAAACAGAAGTACAGAAATGAGCCATTAATTCTAATCAATAGACATGTATAAATCAACAACAGGACAAAAATATTCTATTTTAGCATAGATGCTAAAGAATGCATAGATGCAGGAAAAGTGGGGTCTTGTATCATTTCTCTCATCTTCCTTTGTGTAAACAGACAAAAGCCACATTCACAGAATATATTCTTAAATTTTGGAAATGGGCACAGTAGCTGTTCTCCTCAAATTAAAGGAAATTTTGAAGAGACATGAGGCAAAATTCAGTATTCTGTTAGATCTTATTATGTTTAGTTCTCCTCAAAGTCATCTATTCTAATAAAGTGGGAAATATTCCTTTCCCTATGTGATTTTGTTCACATTGTCCCTACTACTCCAGTATAGTTTCTGCATTCTACAGTTGAATGGATAGAAGTAAAGAAAAGGGTAATATAGTTCCTTCTCTGCCTATTGATATAGACATAGGAAGTGAAATAAACTTAAAGCAAGATCTAACAAAACATTGAATTTTGTCTCATGTCTCCTCAAAACTCCCTATACACATATTAAAGATCATTATATAAAACCAAATGCATTAGGCCTCTGACAAATTTTAGGGGTTAATTTGTATTTGCAGCATATCATCTATTTTATTTTTTAAAAAACAAACAGTGAGGCTCCTCTGAAGTGATCTTCTAGATGGAAGGAAGGAAGGAAGGAAGGAAGGAGGCTGACACCTTAAGTTATATAAAATACCATTTATAAACATAGTCATGCAGGGTAGTCTAATATATACTCTTATTTTGTGGGACATATAGAAATTAAATAAACAGTATGGCAATAATGTGACTCTTTAGAAAATTTCAAAAGTTAATTTCTAGATCTCACTATAAGGCATTCTTGGTACCCAGCTGGATCATGCTTTTGACTTAGATTTTAACAAGTCTTTGACATATCTCAGAAGTGATTATATAATACAGTAGCAGATATGAATAAACAAATAAAAAACAAGAATGAAATAAACTCTCAAGAGACAGTACCACACAATTTTTAGAATACATGCAACTTAAAAGTTGACCTTTTTTCTAAGTAAGGTACCTATTCCAAGAATCATTGCACAAAGAAAAAAAAATCGTAACATTTTTATTTAAATAAAAAGTCTCTTTCTGCTTTAAAGAACCCTGAATGGATATTAAGATAAATAACAATATGGTTATTGGTTTTAGTTTGAATAGTTATCTTTTTAGAAACTATGAACATTGTCTGCTAATAGAAATTATATTATTTCATAATTAAAATAATTAATAATTAAATTCATTAAGTCCCCTAGCCTTTATACATTTTGGAAAAAAAACCTCAATTAATATATTTAGGTCATTTTCATTAACCCTTTGCTAAAACACCAATGACCACAAGGTTTTAACTTTAGAAAACAGTGGTAGAGTATCATAGTATATAGACATTGCACATTTGTTAGGTCAGTAGTGACTGAATTACAAATAGCAAGCTAAATGATAATGTAAAAATAACTTATAGAAAATATGACTTACCGCTGATTCACGAAAGGGGTAGACAATTCTGCAAGCAGACGAAAATTAGCAAAATATGCCAATATTCCTCTATCCTAGGAAAAGTAGAAAAACAAACCAGGGATCACAGTTCTAAGTCTTATAAAAATAAACACATAATATAAAACTTCTAAATATCAACATTATTATCTTAACATAAAGTAATAGTAGTAGACTGGATAATTAACCACATAGAATACTGTTTAGGAAAATATACCAAGTTCTTCAATCCTTTCTCTAATGAATTTAGTATACCACTTAACGCATCTTCTAGAAATTATTGTAAAGATCCATCTGCTATATTATTAAAAATTAATAAGAAAAATCATTTCACAAGGATAACTTCAGCAGTTCAAATTTATTTAAATTTTATCCACACAGAATATAAATGATCCTACCACAGAGGATAATTAGAACTGCAGAAAAAACAATTACTACCAACCTGCCTTCCATTGAGGACCTGTATACTGCACGAGTCAAAAAGGGGCTATGAAAATATTTACAGACTCTCGCATCCTTGATCAACTCGCATCCTTGACCAACTCCTACCCTCAAAACAATGCTATAGAGCACTGCACACCAGAACAACTAGATACAAAAATAGATTTTTCCCGAACGCCATCACTCTGCTAAACACTGTCAAACTAGTTACTAAGTCTGCATTACTATTAATCTTCTCATCGTTCCTATCACCCATCTCCTCCCACTTATGACCTTATGACTGTAACCTTGTTGCTGGTATCCTTATGATTTATACTGACTGTTTCCTAATATGATTTGATTGCTTACTTGTACCCTTTGACTATGATTAAGTGTTGTACCTTATGATTCTTGACGAATGTATCTTTTCTTTTATGTACACTTAGAGCATATGCACCAAGACAAATTCCTTGTGTGTCCAATCATACTTGGCCAATAAAGAATTCTATTCTATTCTATCATGATCCTACTACTGTTGGATAAAGGCTACTGTGGTCAATGCCCTGATCTCCGAATTTCCATATTGCTGTGCATTCTATAGATCGTTTTCAAGTTAGGACCAGAATACAGCTAAACATTTCAATTACTAAGGGAGATAGTTGTTAAGTGAGTTTTGCCTCATTTTATAACCCATCTTGCCACAGTTGTTAAGTGAATCCCTGCAATTGTTAAGTTAGTAACAAGGTTGTTACATGAATCTGACATCCCCATTGACTTTGCTTCTCAGAAGGTCTCAAAACAGGATCACGTGACCCTGGGACACTCCAACCATCATAAATGAGTCAGTCACTAAGCGTCTGAATTTGATCACATGACCATGGCGATGCTGCAACAGTTGTAGGTGTGAAAAAAAGGTCATAAGTCACTTTTTTCGGTGCCGTTGTAACTTCAGTCATTAAACAAACTGTTGTAAGTCAAGGATTACCTGTATATATAACTGAAATCTGCAACGGTTCAGTATGCTATCAACAATACTGATTTCTGCTGTTAGTCAGATTTCTGTATGGTCTACTAACTGTCAAATTTGCATCTAGGTTAAATTCTGGATACTGCTGTTTAACTTTAAGGCTTCATTCTCTTAATCCCAAGTAAACTTGAAGGAGGACAAGTATAAAAGACATAACTTATCAATTGAAGGGCTATTGATGGACACAGGATGTATTGATTATGAGACACCATAACTGTAACTTAAGTGATTCACTAGAATAGAATAGAATAGAATAGAATAGAATAGAATGGAATGGAATGGAATGGAATGGAATGGAATGGAATGGAATGGAATAGAATAGAATAGAATAGAATTCTTTATTGACCAAGTGTGACCGGACACACAAAGAATTTGTCTCTGGTGCATAAGCTCTCAGTGTACATTCAAACAACAAAGTGATGGGTCACTTTTTTGTCACCTCCCATAAGCAAAATAACATAAAACAGCTACATATTTGATAAATTAGTTCAGTCCTGAAATGACAGCTATTGGTCACTTTTTTACATATCAGGTTTTATTCCTTTCCTGTGTTAGCCTACTGTATTTCAAAAGCCTCATAGAGCAATTACTGTCTTCTTGAGATGAGCCATTAATCTTAATGGTAAGTCTATTAAAATTCATTTTTGCTAAAACACATGTATACTTGTTATAAAATTAACATGGAACTTACCAGTACAAAGTAATATGCATATAGAGCTAGTACATGGTGAATTACAAAAAATATGTCCCCAATTGCCTTCCAGTGCAAAATAATAAGCAACAAATCTAAAAAGGAATGAAGAACAGGTGAGTAAAATACTACAATTATTATATTTTATTTTAAAACTTCTAATGTTGCAAGGCAGAGAGACAAAATTACTACTCTTTTTCTGTTATCAGGATAAAAATTTCCAAGTGGCCCTTGCCAGAATATCATCAAAAATAGAACCACAAGGTTTGGCTTATGATTTCTTACCATGTAACACTGATTGTTCCTAGTGATATAAATATCAAATTTGCCTCACCATAGGAAGTTATTATAAAATCTAGTCCTGAAATTGCCTAATGTTTCAAGTAATCACCTCCCATCTTATGTTTAGAAATATTTGAGTTTTTATTTAAGACATGCAACAGGAGCTGTATTCATGTATGTCCTGAAGTAGCCTTTTAAAACTGAGGACCAGTGGTGAAGAAGTTGAACTTTCAAAACAAAACAATATGTTTTCCCATTGATTAATCAATGGCCATCTCAAGGAGAACTCAGAGGAAGACATGTAATTAGGAAGCTAAGTTTCCCTTATTGAACAGCCCTCATTTATTTTCCCTTAGTTATTTTTCTATGGTTATTGAATTACTAGCTGGATGCCTGTGCTTCGCTACAAAACTATGTGCTCAGGTTTGATAATTGACACTTGCAGCCTGAAACTTAATGTAGAACGTGAAACTCCGTAGCATCAGAGTTTGTTAATATAATGCAACTGGCAGTTGGAAAAGAGTGGGAGGGGGAGTAGAATATCCCAGCCTGCAGCATCCATCGGTACTCATCTGGCTAGCATCCTGTCAGTGTGTGAGAGAGTTGAGGGGTGTTTGGAAACTGAAACACTATTTGCTGTGTGAGCAAAGAGACAGGAAGGAGGCTGGGCGTGGCTTAGCTCAACTGTTCTGTAGTAAAGCTGCTTGCTGCTATGAAAGTAAAACTGAAAGTGAAACTCCTCTGCTTGTGTTTTGCATTTGGAACAGATTTCTTTTCAGGTGGGGAGGGGAAGTACAACTCCTTAGCATCAGAGCGTGTTAATACTAATATAGGACATACTAATGCTCTAATGGTCATTTCAAAAAATCCTTTCTTAGTGAATTCCTAGAAGCCAAGTGGAACATACATGGCAAATTTCAAGTTTGTAGGCTTTTCAGTTCTGGAGATTTCGTGATTAATGCATGAGTGGTTTTTGTTTTTATATATATAAAATTATATATATATAATTTGATACCAAATTGGAGCTAGTACTATGGAAGCAGGAAGAAAAATTGGTAAAAAAGTAATTCTTGTTACTCAGGTTTGAGAAGGAGAAATTGACAGAAGGAAATATTTTGATATTTAACACAATACTGTCATGTTATGAAATAAAATAATCACATTTTTGCAGCACAATTTTTGGTGTGAGGGAAAATATGGTCTGCTTCCTACAGACAGACTTTCCTAAAGAGGGCCATGTTTTGCTAAATCTTCTGTTAAAAGGTTCTTTCAAAACAGATGACTTACAATAAATTATACACGTAATACTTTACACATTACCTGAAATGAGGTAGCCTATGGTGACAGCAAGATTTAGTTGCACTGTAGAAGGATCGCCCCTGCAAACAAAGACATGCAAGGAACGACATTACATTAAATGTTACACAACGCAAACATTTTGCGTTTTGCTTATTTTTATTTCCCCCCCACATATGATGGTTCACTTTTTTTGATGTTGGAAGAGAGAGACACTACATCTGGTAAGATGAACCTAAAACAACTCTGGTAAATGGCAAACAGGCAAGAGAAAAGCTTCTGGACAGACATATTTAAGAAGATTAACGTATAATATTCTGAAGACAAAAAATTGAGAGGATTAGCCATTATTCAGCCAATTAGGTTGGTACTTTTGTTCTATCTCAGTTTCAATGAAGGAGGAAAAATATCTCCATTCCAGCATAGGAAGTGATCCAAAGGAAGTGAGTAAAAGTAATCCTCAACTTACAACTGGTCACGCAGAGACCATTCAAAATTACAACGGATCCCCCCGCCCCACAAAAGGTACTATTGACGTGGTTCCAAAATTCCAACAACCGACCCCTCCGTGGTCATATTACCATATTTTGGGTGCTCAGCAATTGGTCCACATTTAAGGTTATCTCAATCAGCCCACAGTCACTTTATCTTGATATACGAGAGTTTTACTGAAAACCATTGCTTCTGGTTTTCAGCAAGAATGGCCAATAGCAAACAATCAGTTTGCCTAACAACTGTGAATTCACTTAATGGTCCATGGTGATTCACTTACTAACTGCCTGTCGTGTCCCACTCCTCCGCTGACGGCCGGGTCAGGGAAATCCGAATCAGGCTTGCCTCTGCAGCTCTGCCCAAAGTCCTAGCAAAGTCCTCAGAGCAGGCAGGAGACCAGAAAGTGACTTCAGCAAGATAAGTTCGACTTTGCCTGACTCAGAGACTGCCAGAAAGCAGATCCTTTATATAGGCCATGGGGTGTGGCTCCATGACTCAGCACTCATTAAGGCCTGCCCCTCCCTTCCTTCTGTTGTCTCCGCCTATCCAGTCTTCTGATGCGAGGGTCACTCCAATCAGCAGCTGTTGGAAATAAACTTTCCTCAGGCTCACATGCTGTGGAGGAGGGGGAGGGGTCTAGCTGCTCCGTTTGCCTGGGCATGGAGCCAGGGCTGGGGCCGGGGGGTGCTCCCTCCTCTGCAGCCTGCTTGGGCATGGAGCCAGGGCTGGGGCCGGGAGATGCCCCCTCCTCAGCCTGTCTGGGCATGGAGCCAGGGCTGGGGCCGGGAGGACATTCTTCAGCGTTCGGAAGCAGATAAGCAGACCCCGGCTGCGGTGAGAGCGGGCAAGACACAACACTGCCACAAAAAAAGTGGTAAAATCAGATTGGTCATGTGATAACTTCTTTTTGATCAGCGTGATCTACTATTATAATGGACAGGCTCGATTATGGGTGTAAGTCGGAACTACTTGCATATAGTAATAGTTGGGGTCAGGCTGCCTCAGTTTTTTTCTTTTAATGAAGCAAAGGCCCCCAGTGTCCCCAACGTTATAGTTAAATATAACTGTAATTTCAGAAAGCTTTGAATAGCAAATAGATATATATATTAAAAAAAACTAAGTTTTAAAAATTAAATTTAGTGATAATTTGACCAGCAAAAGAAATAACAAAGGACAGAGAAAATGAGATTTACAAACCAAGGTATTTCTTACCAAACACGGTCAGCATTAACAGCTTCATCATACAATAAAATATACACACAAAATATTCCAACCACCAAGGCATGGAACGTAGATACTGTCCTAAAAAGACAAAAGCAATCCCATTAAGTATATGCTACCTTTAATTTGGTGACACAATAATGAAAAAAATTAAAAAATTCCTATGATCTTAAAATGAGATTTGTACAATTTAAATGCTTCTTATGTACTAAATAGCTCATAAAAATAATGTGGATTGATTACAATTACACTACAGTTGTAACTCTATATTGAAACTTTGCTCCATATATTTTCAAGAGGCAACTGGACTTTCTGGTTTTTCTCTGAAGATGTTTCACTTCTCATCCAAGAAGTTAAATGTCTTCAAAGAAAAACCAGAAAGTCCAGTTGCCTCTTGAAAAGCACCTTTGGGACAACCATGACCTGGATGACTGAGACTCTCCATAGACATTTGCTCCATATAGTTTTTGCCTTGCCAAATTTGTTGTTACAATTTACGATATACCAACTGTTACCCTGTTTCCCCGAAAATAAGACATCTCCTGATAATATGACCAATCGGGCTTTTGAGCGCATGCACTAAAATAAGCCTCCCCCCGAAAATAAACCCTCCCTGAAAATATTTAAACACAGAGCTGAAAATCAGGTAAGATGGCAAGAGGAGTCCCATCTTGCTCCACGTGCCCCAAAATGATAAGACCTCCCCAAAAATAAGGCCAAGCGTTTATTTTGGGGTTCAAAAAAATATAAGACAGGGTCTTATTTTCGGGAAAACACGGTATTATGATTCTGGATCAACTGCTTTATGATGCATATGTTTTTCTTGGTTATATCTGGAATCTACAAAGATCAAGATTATGATGATGTTGTCCGTTCAGTCAAAGCGATTCTATGGGCCAAGTCTCTCACATCTTCCAATCTTGCACCATTTCTTTGAGTTTTTCTATGTTCTGGCTGGTGTCAGCTTTGATAGTGTCCAACCACCATGTTCTTTGACAGCCTGGTTTCCTTTTACCACTAACTCTTCCAAACATGAGTTGTTTTTTCCAATGAATTCCCAAAGTAAGACACAGTTTCATGATTTTGCCTTCTGGTGACATGTTTGGTGTTATGCACTCCAGTACTTGATTGTTAGTCAACTTTGCTGTCCAAAGAATATGCCTCTTCAGCACCACAGCTCAAACAAGTTTTCTTCCTGACTTGCTTTTTAAAAGTCCAAATTTCACAACCATAGATAGCTACAGGGAGCACAATGAACTAACTTATATTTGGTTGCCAGACTGATGTCCTTGCTTTTCCAAAAGAACAAGAATATTGAACTTTCTGGGCAGGTCTATTGGCTGAAATAAGGAAGAGAATTCTACACTATGGATCAGATTTTAATATAGAGCCCTTATTTGCTTACGGAGAAAGTAACTTTTCCTGAATTACAACATTTCTTTGTTCTATTATTTCAAGAAATCACGTTTGCTTGGTGTATTACCTTGCTGTTAAGCTTTCTGGCTTTAATATAGATACACACATTGTAAAATGTAACGTAATGTAAAAACTTTATATTTTGCCATGCGGTCTGTCTAAATAAAATAAAAAAATGTCTGAGGAAAAACAAGTCTCCCAGTATCCATTCATTTGACTTCACTCCAAGTTAGAAAGAAAAATGTACAGCATTCCTATATTTCCTTTTGATTAGGTATGAAGCATTGTGAAATTTAAATATGTCAAGTCTCTGAAATCAGCCTGCCAGTTGGCAAAATATTTAACCGCTTGTATGGCTCAACACAGACAGGCAAGAACCGGAATATAAACTGGCAGCAAACAGCACTCTTTATTAGCACTGATGATGTTACCTAGTTAGGGTAATGAAATGTTTGCAAGAAAACAAGCAAGCTCAGAGAGCACCAAGGACCCCTTCACACTGTACTTTGCAGAAAAGTTTGCTTACTTAGATTCTTGTCTAAAAAGTAAAAAAAAAAAAAAATACTGGGGCACCTGGGAGAAGTTGTCTTGCTTTTTGCAGGGAACTAACCTGCATATCACTTCCCTCTTTATTTCAAAGGCCATTTCAAAGGAGACAGAATATATAGATCAGTTTGGGTTTAACTGTCGAAGTGATGGCTTACTATGAATGTATCCTGTTGTTTTCTTTGTGTATATTTGTATTAGTTTTATATTTTTAGATATGGCCAAGCAACTAAATCAATACAGTTTTATTCTATTTTGTGTAACCTGAATTGGGCACTTTTGAGCATTTCCTTTAAATTATTTGTTTTGCATTTCATAAAATATTGAAACAATTTGAAATGAATCTGCACGCCTTACATATTCTACATTGATGCCAACATATTAAATAATATTTTCTCAGTAAGTTCTGCATTTATTCAACAAGACATTTGTTGTTATGGGAAAAATGAGGAGGAAGAAGGAGTATTATGTATGTTCGCAGTTTGAGTTACTTATAAAGTGATAAAGATGGGACAAAAATCAATTAATCAATCAAACAAACAAATATTTGTTAGATACCATGTAATCAACACTACATGCAGAGCAAAGAATACACGTTTTCATGAATTTATAGAACAGGTGGTACATTAATCATGCTAAAAAATAATTAGTATATTGTAACCAGTTCACAAAGTTAAACAGGACAATATTTTTGAATATCCTAGATAGAATGTACTTTGAATTTAGATTAAGGCATAATTTATATTAAGATTGCAATTTTTGACAATACAATGTACTCTGAATATTATACATTACCATTTAATCATTTTTTTAAAAATCAGAAAAAATAAGAAAAGATTAATAGTTATTCATTCAATTTAACTTTATTTTAATAAAGTGATAACTTTTAAATAAATTATCCAAGGACAATTTTGTATTAAAGATTATTTAACACAAATCCTAACTACATTTTTCTAAAGGAAATCCCCTAAACAATCCAGATATTGTTTGAACAAGTACACTATAGCTAACAGCCTAAACATTTCAAACTTTAAAATATTTATATATAATTCTATAATGTTGTTTAAAAACTGTACCTTGTGTTCCATTCAATTTTCTTCTTTTGGTCAAGATTATTAAAACCAGATGTTAGGCGTGAAGATAGCCAAGAACTCAGCACATGAAAGCTAAGTTGAAATATAGCAAAACTGCTCACAGCGATGCCCAGATTGAGTTTATTAAAGATAGTCATCTTTCTTCTTCCTGTTAAAAACACAATTCCAACCACAGTTTCTCAATTCAGGCGTGTGGGCAAATAATACTACTACTTGTAAAATCAACAATAATTTACATTAAGACTACAATTCTTGACAACGGGCACAGGAGAAGTGCTGCTGACATGATCCACCTAGATGATAAATTGTGATAGGCTTACCTCTGGCTGCACCCATTGTTTCTTGCACGTATTCTGTAGATTGCAGAAGTAATACTTTATATATTCCAACCCATCTATAAAAATTAGTCTAAATTTACAATATCAGAAGAAAATTAATGAAAGTCCACTAACTCTAAGCTAGGACAGACATGATGCAATATGACAATGATTCCATTTTACCTATATGTAATGCTAGATGAAGTGACGGTGTAAGAAAAGCAAACCAATCACCATAAATACATGCTGGTTGCCAAATGCCCAAATTTTGGACACATGACCACCGGGATGCTATGACGGTCATGAGTGCAAGGACCAGCCAGTCGTAAGTCACTTTTTTCAGTGCCATTGTAACTTTTGAATGGTGACTAAACAAATGGTTATAAGTCAAGGACTACCTGTATACTCTTCATAAGTGTTCTGACTTAGGCTTCACAAAAACACGAAGCAGACTCCTTGTCCCGACAAAACCCTTTTTATTATGCTAATGTGAATTCCTCTCATTCACACCCAGCAAAGTCCCAGCAAACAGTCTTTCAAGGGTGAATTTACAACCACAGACCTTATCAGATTTGGAGAACTGCCAAGCCGATATCTTCCAAACACAATGCTGTCCAAGAAAATACTTGGCAAGGAGTCTCTGAGAGTCACGAACAGATCTTCACACTAATGAAATGAATGTCAGCTTTGGAAATCATACTGGGCTGAAGGCTTCCACACACAGCCACATTCTCCTCCGTGGGAAAGGAGGGGAGGAGGGTGGTAGTTCAAGGGATGATTAGACATAACAACATTTTTCCTGCTGGTCAAGGTCAGGCTGAGTTTGCATCTGGAGAAGGAGTGGTTGGAGTGATGCTTCGACATGGGACGGTTGAGGATTGGAGAATGTGACCGGCAGAGGGGTCATGAGGGTGGAGATCTTGGGGGTTGTATTACTGAGGGATGAACAGAAATCCCCAGTTTCGGTTTTCATCCAACTGTGCCAGTTTACCTATGCTAGTAAAAGAACTTTGAAAGTTGTTGGCTTCAGAGTCTTTTCTGCAGGAGGGGTTTTCTGGAATGTTGACACTGAACTAATTGTCTCCTGCAAACTCCACTCCCCTTTCGCTCTTCTTTATTCCCAATGGGAGGGGCCATTCACTGTCCACTTGTGCCTTTACTCCCGAGTCAGCCCTTGTTCCTTAATTGTTCCCTTCTAGTAGCTCTGCGCATGTGCACATCAGGAACAGGCTCCAGCTGTTCTTCAGCCCCACTTATCTCCGACTCCGAAAGTAGCTGATAACTGTTGGATGGCCCTGGCCCCATCTCTGCCTCCGATGCAGAGCACTCATCAGAGCCTTCCCCAGTCTCCAGGACTGGCCCATGTTCCTCCCCAACCTCCTCACTGTTCGGGTCTGCCGCCAGCTCCTCATTTCGATCAAGTATGAAACATTGTCAAATTTAAGTATGTCAAGTCTCTGAAATCAGCCTGCCAGTTGGCAAAATATTTAACCGCTTGTATGGCTCAACACAGACAGGCAAGAACCAGACTATAAACTGATAGCAAACAGCACTCTTTACTAGCACTGATGATGTTACCAAAATGCGGGCTACAACAGTAAGGACTAGAGCCTCACTTATCATTGCAAGGTGTAATGCAAATAATCAACAGAAATGAGATACTACAATTTTCTATTCTGGATGATGAGCTAACGTAGCTGTCACAGAACTATGAATAGATATTAGGGGAGATAAATGAATTAACAAAAAAAGACTGAAGGTCTTTAGTTGACATGTGCTATCTGTTTCATTAACCAATACTAATCATCTAGTCCACCTAGTTGGTTATGCTTTAATCACTACCTATATGTCTCCCACAGCCTAGAAAAGTGACTGGTATTAAATAAAAGCTGTGATTCTTAAAATGGATACAGCTGAAATATTTAAAATTACCCCTTGCAACCTTTTTACTCAGTGTCTTTATGTCAAGGTTTAATGGACTCATTAACCACGTAGCTTTTGTTTGAAATATTAGCAAGATAGGGTGTAGATGAAAATGTTCTAATAGTTCATAATGCCCCTCCCACCCCAGAATTCACTGGTTCATGAATTCAACATCAGTGGTATCATACAGTAAACAGGAAAGAAAGTAACAAGATTTTAGAACTTTTCTAGTAGCAAAATAATTAAATTGGGCGGCGCAACAGGCTAATGCAGCCTATTATTAACAGCAACTGCTTGCAATATTGCAGGTTCAAGTCCCACCAGGCCCAAGGTTGACTCAGCCTTCCATCCTTTATAAGGTAGGTAAAATGAGGACCCAGATTGTTGGGGGGCAATAAGTTGACTTTGTATATAGTATACAAATGGATGAAGACTATTGCTTGACATAGTGTAAGCCGCCCTGAGTCTTCGGAGAAGGGCGGGATATAAATGCAAAAAAAATTAAAAAAAATTGCAGACATATACAGAACCTCTGGTCACGAATGCTTCTGGCCATGACCAAATCGGGTTCCGACCAAAAAATTCACAAAATTTTCAAATCTGGTCAAGAACACATACTCGGGTGGCGATCAAACACGGCCATGGCCGATTTCCCCTTCCGTACTGCGGCCAATTTCCCCTTCCGCGCCATTTTTTTTGAAAGCACCAAATTCCCTTTTGTTTGTTTAAGGTTTGGGTCATGACCAAATCGGGTTGCGACCAAAGTTATGGAATGAATTATGGTCATGACCAGAGGTTCTATTGTATAGAAGAAATAGGAATTGAACTTTACAATAAGTATCACCTGCTTCATGATTAATATTGCTTTTTAACACACATATACTTCACACCCAGAAAAAGAAATCAATATTGTGTATAATCTCTATCGCCCATGTGAATTAAGCTCTTTTGTACATCCCAGTTCCCAGCTTCGAGGATTGAATGAAGCAGTACCAAAAAAGTTAAGACTCTCCCAACTGCATGAAGGTTTTTCCGCTGATAGTACTCTCATCACTGAATGTTACAAACCAGACACAAAAAATATACAGTACAGGCCAATCCTGAGAAATTTAATTCTCTTGCATCCTTAATATATGAATGATATATTTTAATGTATCCTTAATATATTATAGCATAGTTAGTATATATCCTTACTATACTATTTCATCCCAATGGGATTAACCCGCCTCATTTGCGCTGGCACACCAGACCTGCTGTATACTCCATCAGGAATTCCAGCTAGCCGGATCCAGGAGAAAAGACTTTTCTGCTGCAGTTCTCATCCTCTGAACCATTATATCCCTTGAAGTGAGGTTCGTCCAGGGGTGAAATGTAAAATTTGTTACTACTGGTTCTGTGGGTGTGGCTTGGTGGGAGGGGGGGTAATGTGACTGGGTGGGCATGGCCAACTTTTTTTTTTAACTTTTAAAAGCATTTTTTCTACAACCTCTTCCGTTGTAAACCTCTTTTAAAAGTCTGTGATGATCAGGCAACTCAGCTGAGATCGCCAAAGGAAAAAAAAGCTTTTAAAGGGTTCTGACGATCCCAGCTGAGTTGCCTGATCGCCAGAACCTTTTAAAAGCTTTTTTTTACAACCTTTTTGGCTGAAGAGGTTGTAAAAAATGCTTTTAAAGGGATCTGACGATCCCAGCTGAGCCGCGTGATCATCAGAGGCTTTTTTTTTTACTTTTAAAAGCAGAAGAAAACATGACAGAAGAAAAAATCCTTTTAAAAGTAAAAAAAAACAACCCTCTGATGATGATGAGCTCAGCTGGGGGGGGGGATTTTTGCTACCGGTTCTCCGAACCACCCGCTGCCATCTCTACCAAATTGGGCGATCCGGTCTGAACCGGGAGCATTTCTCCCCTGGGTTTAGCCCAACCCTTTTGACTTTCCATAAGAACCTCAAGACTTAGCTCCAGTTGTGTCCTGGAGATGGTTACCGGTTTAAATACAAGTTCCTACCCCCTACTCCATTGTATGCCCTCCCCATTTTAGCTACTTTCCGTTAATTTTAATGCTACATTTATTGTTCTACTATTTTTAATCTTTTATAATATTTTTATCAGCTTGTAAGCTGTCCAAAGTTGTATGACTGCATATACACTTAATAAATAAATAGATATTTGTGAACAATCCAATCATGGGTAAAGATATAATGATTAAAGTTGGTATGGGAGAGACTATTATTGCTGCATTTTTCTTATAGGAAGGCATGAGAAAGGTAATTAGAATGTCTGGTGCTTATATTACATTTACTCAGTTTTAAAATTATGGTTAATTCAATAGACTTACTTAATTAGGACTATTGCAAGGGTGTCAAACTCGATCGCGTCACGTAACGTATTCTGACGTTTTTTGCCTTTGCAGAGCCAGGTGGGCAGAGCCTCCATGTGATGCATCCAGCCCATGGGCTGCCAGTTTGACAGGCCTGGACTCTATTGAATATTTATGAATATATTAGGAAGAAATGAGTGGGCTCACTAGTGTTAGAGATCAACACAATACTCTTCCTAGATATCCTCATCAGCAGAGGAAATGGTAGCAAGTTAGAAACACAAGTCTATCAAAAAATCACACACTTGAACCAAGTTATTATTATTGGAATAGAAATCAAAATGTCTGAGCAAATATAGAATTCCTCACCTGCTACCTAATGCCTATTCACTCTGGTCCTTCTTTCTTTCTCTGCTGCTGATTTCTTTAGTTAGGATAAATTATATAAAAGAACTTTCTGAGGTGACTTCATATCTCAATTCTGGCACAAAATGAAAAGTAATCTAGAAACAGCCCGCCATTAATAAATTACTCCAGTGGAATTAATAAAAGTATCAACGTTGGCCTCATTTCCAGTTGAGCAGGGTCTCAATGGAATGTTCCTAAATAAAAGTGTTCCTAAATTCCTAATGTTCCTAAATTCATCTCGCTGGAGCTGTTTGAAAAAGTAATCAAAATTTTACTCTTACGGAAATTTTAAAATATTATTTCATAGGAAGCATATATAACAGTATCAAAACATATATAACTGTATCAAAATACTTCCAAGCCAACCTCCCTTTGCTGAAACAAAAGCCGAAGCTGATAACTGTATTAATTAGCTAAATGTTGTAACGGACTTATCAAAATTGCAGTATATGCTAACTCTGCACGAGCATTAAATCTCATATGGCTTGGATCAGCAGGATCTGTGAGCCCAGAAGACTGTGTTCAAAGTTGTATTGATCTGAGCAAAGTGCTGCTGGTTAGATTCCTTAGGCCTCCAAGAACAAAAAGTACATTCTAGGAGAATACCATGTAGGACTTTATCGGTCATCACCAGCCTCTTGAATCAAAAATTGTTAGACAATGCAGCTCATGGAACAAAGCTGTAATGTGCATTGGTATAGGTATGCACATAACTGCCTGCATTACAGCATTTTGCACTTAAATGGAAACTTTTGAAAGTTTTCATTTTGAAATTTGAAATTTCCAGATGCTCTTCAAGAGCAGCCCCATACAGAGTGCATTATGGTAATCCATACCGAAGATGACTATGTGTGAGTGACTGAGCATGAACCTACCGATCCAGGAATGGGAGCAACTACTATATAATTTGGAATTGTGCAAAGGTTCTTTTAGTCACAACATTCACTTATTTATTAAACAAATGTGTATTTTCTCATGAAAAGCAACTGTGGGCAGTGTACAACAAATATAAACAACAAATAGATAGATAGATAGATAGATAGATAGATAGATAGATAGATAGATAGATAGATAGATCCAAATATAAAAATAAATAATCAAACCCTAGGCAAAGGGAGGATAAGAATGGTCACGTCAGCAATGGAATCACTAAAGCACGTCTCTGGTTCCCTGGCAGCCCCAGGCCTAGTAACATAACCAGGTATTGAGAGACTTCCAAAATGTTAAAAGGGTTGTAACTGATCTAATCTCAGAAAGAGAATGTTCAATAAGGCAGAGACAACAGCAAAGAAGGCACATCTCCTGAGACCCATCAAATATAGGTCCCTAGCTGATGGTACCTGAAGGATGCCTTCTCTACCAGATCTAACGGAGCAGGCCGACATAGCCAGGGACGGGAGGTCTCTCAGATAACCCGGTCCCATATTATGAAGGCTTTTAAAGGTTAAAACCAACACCTTAAATTGGACCCGGAAGCAAATTTGCAACCAATGCAGCTCATAGAACAAGCACCGTTCTACGAACGGACATAACTGCCCATTCTGTACCAGTTGAAGTTTTTAGATACTCTTCAAGGGCAGTTCCATGCGGAGCACATTTCAGCAGTCGAAACTGGAGATCACTAGGCAAGAGTGATTGTAAGAAGGGCCTACCAATCCAGGAAAGGACACAACTGGCACACAAGATGAAGATGTACAAAGGACATCCTAGCCACAATTGCCACCTGCTCATTGAACAATAGTCAAAACTCTAGGACCGTCAGATAACACAATGGGTCTGTTTGAGGCAGTATAACCCTATTCTGCATCAAAAATGGCAGTTCTGGAACAGTGAGCCCCCATCCAGAGCCACTCACTTTCGCCAGGATTCAGCTGAAGTCTGTTGTTCCCTATCCAGACTCTCAGTCTCCAAACATCCATTCACAATATTGCTTAATTCTCCAGGGATAGAAATATTTATTTATTTATTTATTTTATTTTTTCAAATTTATATACCGCCCTATCTCCCTAAGGACTCAGGGCGGTTCACAGGCAGTTAAAATACATATAAATACAAATTAAAAAACAACAATTAAAAAACTTATTCTATTGCCTAATTTAAAAACAATATAAATAATAAAAAACCCCTTAAAACCAATAACTTTAAAATCTAATCCAGTCCCGCGCAGATGAATAAGTGCGTTTTAAGCTCGCGACGAAAGGTTCGGAGGTCCTTTGAACAACAGCATACTGATTATTCCCCACTTTATGGCAATGAATGAGCTCAGCCAATGGCCTCATGTAGCTGTTAAAGAGGAGTGGAAGCACTATGGCACCTCACATAGGAGGGGCTGAAGTAGGACCTCTCCTCTCCAATCATCACAAGCCTGGAATCAACCTTGAAGGAAGGAGGCAAACCAGCAGAACATTGTGCCAGCCACCCCTATTCCTCTGCGCTGATCCAAAAAGATACCATGGTCGATGGTCTTGAAAGCTGCCAAGACTTCAAGCAGGGCACAGATGGATGCATTATCTCCGTTCCACTCCCACCAGAGATTAACTAAAAGCCTAACCAATTCTGTTTGAGTCCCATGCCCATGCCTGAAGCCCAACTGAAAGCGGTCCAGATCCTCTCTGCATGACCACTTTCTCAATCTTTCCTAAAAAGGGAAGATTGGCCAATAGATAAAAATTGTCCCACACAGCTGGATTTAGCAATGGCTCCTTGAGGAGGGAGCTAACTAACCAAAACCTCTTTAAGGGTGGAGGAACCACTACCACTCCCTGAAAGAATTTATGACACCCAAACCACAAACATAGGTTGCTTCCGAGGAAGACTTCACCAGTCAGAAGGGGAATAGCTCTAATAAGCAGATGGTTGAACTTACAGCCATGATAACCCTGTCTACTTTCTCAGGTCCAAAGATTCATTCATTTCAGATACATAGTTAGACTACATCCCAAGCACCTTCATAGGACCTATGCCAATACCAATGTCTAACTGAGAAAGAATCTGAGCACAGCCCTTCCTATGTGACAGATACTCCGCAAAATCTTCTGTGAGATCCTATAGGTACACCCCTCAGTCCACTCTACCCAAAAGGACTCTGGTCACCATAAACAGGACTGCTGGGCAGCTATCCATGAATGCAATAAGGGCAGAGAAATACTGACACACCTACCAGTTCCTGTGAGCCGGTATTTCTGATGATCAGCTGTGCCACGCAAATTAAAATCGCTAGAAAGCAGGAAATCCTGCTTTCTAGTGAATCTAAATCATGCGGCACAGCTGTCCCTCCCCCCCCCGCTGTTATACTTACCTTCCCAAGCCTCCTTTTTCCACGTGTTTGGCATGTACTGCGCATGCACGTGTGCACAGTGTGCATTTTGTGTGGACTGTGCATGCACACAGCGCACATTTAGCGTGCACTGCACAAGCGCAGCCAACAAACCAGTGACAAACCGATTCAGATTTCACCACTGGGGCAACCCCTCTTTTTATGGATCCAGCCAGTCTTGCCAATACATGCCAGGTCAGCCCTTTTCTCTGTGATCAAGTCACAGATGAGGGTGATGTTATTACAGACTGGTCTGCTATTAAGCACCAGCAATTGAAAGCCTGGGCTTCTGAAGTTCTTACGACCAGGGCATGAGAGACAGCCCGGTGGTCTGGAACATGGCATCAGATTAAGCAGGTTGCCTTTTCCTCACTTCACAACTGAACCATTAACTGAATTAAGTTAATAGTAGAGGTAAGATAGCACCTCCCACTGAACTCAAGCTAGCATTTAGCTAATAGGCCTCAGGGAAAGACCAAGTGACATTCACCCGTTCTGCCACCCAGTGAAGACAGCAGCTTACATCCTGGTGTGGTTGCCTCACCTGGATTACTTCACTCTGCCAGTACTGGCTCTAACTTTGCTGACATTGATAGAATACAATTACCTCAGGTGCCTAAAGATATCCCAGAAAGAGTAACTATACGCTACTGTTAAGAAATTGTGTTCATAATTTCTCAGTGATTTCACATTTATTTTATATTCTTTAAGGCACAAAATACATAGATCCCAATCTTATGCAGGCCTCAGAGGAGACCTCTTTACACTTTGCAAGGCTTAATCCCCAGTAAACACAAATGGGATGATTGTACTAACAAAGATAGAAATTGCTTGAACCGCAGTGCTCTTGTGTCTGCGATACGTTTCAATAATAAAACCTCAGAAATAGATGTTTTTGGTCCTTTGACTCAAACAAAACGGAAAGCTGGGAAAACGTAGCTTCAAAGACACATATCAAAATGGAATGCAAACCAACGAGAAAGGCTCAGTTACATCAATAATCAAGTATTTCCCAACTCTGAACATGAAAGTAACCCAAGCTCACCATTCAGAAAGATAATTAGATTATTACCAAAAGTAAAGCCATGGTGTGGTAATTAGAAATTAGTCCATTGATTGTTCTTGAGTAACAACATCTAGAAAACATTTTCCATATTGTAAACAACTGTCGGCAGTTATTTCTTTTACATCTACATAGATAATGCATTTATGAATTATCAACACATGTATTATCGTCATATGAATTATAAAATATTCAGATCAAATATTAAAATGAATGCAGAACTTTCCTGACATGATAGGAACTGCACCAAAGCAGGGATACTATTCAAAGTAGCTCATCTAGGCATAATATTAACATTCTCTTTCGACTGAGAACCCATCTTGCCCATTTTTAAAAAAAATTAAACTCAGTAGCATTCCTTATTTCTCCTGTTCATTCATTTCATCAGCTCTTTGGAAGATGCAGCATTTCTGAGCCCCATCCACCATCACACAAGTACCCTCCTCCCCGTCTTCAATTCCATTTTTCAATGACTAGAAGGCGGCACGCCATTCCCGATAGGATAATCAGGGGAATGAAAAGCAAACAAACCCTTTGGAATGAAGGTAGGTGGGAAAAGATAAAAGGCCAGGGACCGGAATGCAATCTCAGCACTGGAACTCAAGTCCCATTCGGGAGCCTAACTCCTTTTTCCCACTCGCAACACATTTGTCCAAGTTAACCATTAAGCCATCAGCAATGGAACATTATTCCTTTTGCTATCCGTCCGTCCCCCCCACCCCACCAAGGTGGATGGCTTGGCGGCAGGTTTTGAGTTTTCAAGCCTCCCACCCACTCCCGTTCAGAGACTCCCCACTTCTCGGATTGAAAACCGAGGCGCCTGCCTTCCTTTAGGATTATTTCAGCTTCAGATCTCTCACCTCCACGGGAACTCCGTCCAGCTCCTGACCCTATTTCAACCACCACCACCACCCCCTTTCCCCGCCTTGGATCTGCCCGCTGGCCTCTTGCTCAACGTGGCTGAGCTCAGCCGAGCCCCTGGAGGGAAAGGGGCATCCCTTGAGCCGCCGCCAACCGGGCCTACGAGCCCTCCCTTCCCCGCTCACAGCTCCCCTCCCACCCCCAACCCGGATCCCCCACCCCACCCCCTTCGCTGCCACCTTCTCGCTCACCTGCGGGGCTCAGCGCGATCGCCCGGCTTCCCCGCCCATCCTTGCCGGCGAGCTCCTGCAGCCGGGAGAATCCCGACGCCAGCCCCGGCCGCCCACGCGTGGGCTTCGCTTCTATGGCGAGGCGGCTGTTAACGGCGGCTCCTGCAGCGGCAGCAGAAGCCCGCGCTCACTGCGGGATCGCGTTTCGCCTGCCCAGCCTTAAAGGAGCCGAGGCGCTGCTGGCCGCCGCTTGGCTTCCCGGAGGCGGCGGGCAGGCCGGCCGATCGCTGCGATGACCCCCCTCCGGCTGTCGGGCCATATCTTCGCCCAAAGGCCAATCCCTGCCGCTTGGTCGGCCCCGAGGGGGGGAGGCACCGCGGCGGTGGAAGAAATCGGCAGCCGCTCTCCTAGCCAAGGAGTGGGAGGGTGTCCTCGTGGACACCTGCCAGAGCGAGGGAGATACATTTCCTTCGACAGGTCCCTCGTGGGAAAACGAGGCTGGAGACTGTCCACAAGGCCTCGCAAAAAAATCCCGCTTCTTGTTGTTCTGTTTTTACCCTTCTCTTTCTTTCTCTCTCTCTCTCCTATCTCTAGGTTGGAGTCAGGCGGACTCTGTGCAAAGTTAGGCAAAGCTTGTATTTCTTTTTATTTTTATTTAACCTTTTTTTTTTTTTAAATGTAACTCTATTTACAAGGCTGCCCCTCTGTTAAAGCGCTCTAGGGGGCCTCGGTCCGTTCATTCATATAGGGCTTTTTAAAGATTTTTTAAAAAAAATATTTTTGCATGATTTTTTTTTAGAATAGAATAGAATTTTTTTATTGGCCAAGTGTGATTGGACACACAAGGAATTTGTCTTGGTGCATATGCTCTCAGTGTACATAAAAGAAAAGATACATTCATCAAGGTATAACATTTACAACACAATTGATTTTGGGTGGTGGTTATTATTATTTTTGTTATTTTGCTGTATGTTATTATTATATAGAATTATTATTATTATAAAGAATTATGTTCTTTAATTTTGCATGGTTCTTGGGATGGGCGGCTGTAGAAACCTACCAAATAAATCAATCAATCACATTGCAAAACGGTACAAAAAAGAAACAGCAAAACTCTCAGGACAAGAAAACAAATCGACCTGCACTTTTATTTGAGCACTCTGGCCTCAGTGCTTGTGGGAATAAGTCCTACTGTAATTATACCTCCCTCCCATCTTCCCTCCAAGAAGCTCAAGACATTATATGATTATTCCCCAATGTCAAAATGAGAATGTGACTTGTTTTCTTCATGTTCGGCCATAAATTGGCTTACAATCCTTAGTAGCTAAGCCCAAACCAAGCAAAGCACAATAGAGCTGAGCAGTTGGGGAAGTTACAAGTTGCAGCAGCAGCATTATTATCTATAAGAAATGAAGAACTAAGTCCCCAAATGTTTCTTTGCACTAATAGTAGGTCTAGAATCTGAAAAGTTTCAATATCCCAGCTCAAAAGAGGATTTGTAGAACATACTGCTTGGAGCACCTTTAATTTTACTTATGATTTATTGAATAAGCCTTAATAGCTGAGTTTACACAATACCCTAAGATCTGTATTGATACTTGACTTAGATAGACAATAAAAACATACACCTGCTGCCATATTTGCCTCCTGCACTTTCAATCTCAATCACAGACAGATTTTTCTAAGGCTTAGTTTGTTGTCCGGCAGTCATTCTAGCAAATAATCTGCTTTATTTTAGGAGAGCCACAGATCATGTTTAGAAAATAACATGAGGTAAGTGGTTTAGCATGTTGTACAAACTTGTTCTATGCCAAAACAAACTTACTAATTTTATAACTTATTATATACTGTACATGCACAACTGAAGGACACGTCTATATGTGGCTCCCAAACCTTTCAATGAAAAAGTTGTCACCAAACTGTAATGGTCAGAGTAGAAACGGATATAAATGATTAAATGATTGGTTTGAGAATAATCATATCAATTGTATTTAATCATAAATTTTAAATGAAATGATTTTTTCCTTCCTGTGTCACCCACTTATGACTTCCAGGATATCCTTCAAATATGAGATGAGACTGTACAACTGGAAAAATTATAAATTGCTGAGTCAGCTCCATATAATGAACTGGTCAATGACGGCTAATCTTGGTTTAAAGCAGCAGAAAAAGCTGTAGAACCTCATGGAGAATAAATGGATTATAGATGTTTCCAAAAAGGAACTGCAAAAAACATTCTGCAACTGTTTTTTTCTCTTTTAACTTTTTCTGAGAAAAGAAGCAGCAATCATGGTGAAAATGCACTGGAAGTTTGCAATCATCTTTACAAGTTTGGGACTGAGGCAGGATATTCCACAATAAAAATTTATCTAAAAGTACCTTTAAGCATACTTGGGACTGTGTATTTAGATGGCCAAAATATTGCAACAAAGATCTGAGCTCCACCGCTAAAGTAAATCTTAAGTAGATGTAAGATTTTGATTGGTAGGTATCTGTGGAATTAAATGTAATATTGGAAATCATCAAAGTGAATCTAATCATGTAACAGTCAAGCTGGATCTTGTGTAGCATGTTTTCACAGTGGTCCACTATCTCTAGTTGACTTAGAGGAAAACTTAGAGGACTTGTTTTTTCAACTGTGGAGTAAAAACACAGATTAATTTTAATCCTATTATTAACTTGTCTTCATGTTCAATCTGGTGGTGGAAACAAATTAACCTTGGTATCTTTATTAAAAATTCATCCTCATGTTTCCTAACAGTGGCGTGAAAATGTCCCACTAGGCCTTTCTAAAGGACGTATCCTCATGACATTGTGTTTCTTTTATCCCTACCTGATCACAAAGGCAACCTTCCACTGTTCCAGCTCAAAGTATTAATAATGTTTTCCCTCTTCTCCCTATACAGTGTTGGCCATGGATCTAGGATGCTTCAACAATGATGTAGTTGATAATCGGCTCAAGGACTGGAAACTGTCCAGTTCTGTTGCTCCTTTCAGACTGCTATGAGTTCCTGTTCTCTGGGCTTTGTTTTTGGGACTATTCTGTTTTTGTCAAATAAAGATCAGTTCTTTCAACCAGGTTATCCAGGGGTGAAATGCTACCGGTTCGCACCAGTTCAGGCAAACCAGTAGTGATAAAAACTACCGGTTCAGGTGAACAGGTAGTAAAAAAAAAAGCTACCAGTTTGGGCGAACCAGTAGTTAAAAAGCTATTGGTTCAGGTGAACCAATAGTTAAAAAAATGTACTGGTTCATCCAAACCAGTATTTCCGACAATCAGCTGTGCCGCACTGTTTATATTTGCTAGAAAGCAGGAAATCCTGCTTTCTAGTGAAGCTAAATCGCGCGGCATAGCTGTTCTCCCACCTTGCTGTTCTACTTACCTTTCCCAGCCTCCTCTGCGCAAAGCACATGTTTGGCGCGCACTGTACATACATGCGCAACATGCTTTTGGTGTGCATTACGCATGTGCGGGCAGAGAACTGGTGGCAATCTGCGGAGGATTTTACCACTGAGATTATCACCAGTATTTATCAGGTCTCCTACTGCTTGGAGCTACTGATGGGACTGGAGACCTGTGAACATAGAGCTGTAGGGCAGAGTAGGTAGAGTAAGTGGAGTAGCCAGTAGGGCAGAGTAGGTAGAGCTGGGGGCAGAGTCAAGAGAATAATCAGCTTAGAATTGTAAGGTTCCCACAATGGTCTAAGTCCAACCCCTCCTGAATTCCATTGACTCTTATCTAGCGCCAATTTAGTGATGATTGTTAGTTGAGTAGATTCTTGTCAATAAATCACTTTAACTGGAACTTAATGTGTGGTCCCGATTCTTCATACCTGACAGCTGGGGATAATGAGATAAAGGCAGGGGTGAAATGCTCCCAGTTCAGACTGGCTTGCGCAATCCGATAGCGATGGCGGCGGCTGGTTCGGAGGACCAGTAGCAAAAATCCCTGGTCCCGCCCCCCCTGGCTTTGCTGAGCTGCACCATCAGCACAGGTTTTTTTTTTACTTTTAAAAGCCAGCTTTTCTTCAGCCGAAACATGCCTTTAAAAGTAAAAAAAAGCCTTTGATCAGCTGAGATCAGCAGAGCTTTTAAACTTAAAAAAATTTTTAAAGTCTCTTCTGGCGATCTCACCTGAGTTCCTCATCAGCAGAACCTTACTTGTACTCTTACTTGTAGAAAACATGTTTTCTACAAGTAAGAGTAGAGATTCTAAGGCACTTACCTGATTACTGATGAACGCATGTCTCTTTTTCCAGCCCGAAAGCCCCAGTTTCATTTTCAGCCAGACAGAATCAATTGCTTAGCTAATCTATTTCCTTGGTGATCAACTAATGCTGGGTGGCTTTGCTGGCTGAGGAACTCTGGGAACTGAAGTCCACAATAAAATAAAATAAAATAATAAAATATTTGTGCAGCTTTCTGAGATTTGGTGTGTTTCTGTAGTGTTTCACTCTAACTACACAAACACAAAATCTCAGCTGTATGTGGCATTTTGTGTGAGTGTGTGTGTCAGTTGTGTGTTGTAAAGTATGAAAGTTGGTTTTTGAGCTTTTTGTGGCTGTGTGAAGTGCAGCTGCTTTTACATTGTGTGTGAGTCAGTTGTGTTGTGTTGTGTTGTGTGTGTGTAAAGTGTGAAAGTTGGTTTTTGGTACCTCTTATTGTTTTTTATACTTTGTTTATTATTTTTATTATTTATTGTTATTGGCCATGCCCACCCAGTCATTTGACCACCAAGCCACACCCACCATTAAGCCACGGCCACAGAACCGGTAGGGAAAATTTTTAGATTTCACCCCTGGATAAAGGCCCATGTCCAATCACCAGATGTCCAGGCTGCCAAAGGTCAAAGGGGTGGCAACAGAAGTAGAAGGAGGAATCACCAGAGCACAAATAACCTAGAACTGCTCCAAAGGATTGGAGACTTTCCTCACCACACAGCCAACTCAACAGCATCCAGCCCAGGGGTGAAATCTAAATTTTTTTGCTACCAGTTCTGTGGGTGTGGCTTGGTGGGCATGGCTTGATGGGGGGGGTCATGTGACTGGGTGGGTGTGGCTATGTAAACATGTGATTGGGGGATCAAAAAACAGAAACTCATAATGTCCTGCTGGACAGGGTTGGACTAGATGACCTCCAGGTCCCTTCCCGCCCTGGATTATCCTCTGAAGCTGCATCTAGTGCCTTCTTCCTTGCTCTCCTCCTTCCTTCCTTCCTTCCCTGCCTCCCTCCCTCCTTTCTCCCTCTCTCTCTCTCTCTCTCTCTCAAAAACGAACCCCCCCACACCCCGTTTTTCCTCCCAGCCTACATGAAGCCTGCTAGCCAAACCAAAAAAATGGAGGGGAGTCCGTTTTTCTTCCCTTCCTCCCTTTTGGCTAGCACCCAGCTGAGCCGCGCGATCATCTGAGGGTTTTTTTTTCTTTTAAAAGCTTTTTTTCGGCCGAAGAAAAAATATTTTTAAAAGTAAAAAAAAAACAACCCTCTGATGATCGCGCGGCTCAGCTGGGCATTGGGGGTGGCGGGGATTTTTGCTACCGGTTTTCCGAACCACCCGCCGCCATCGCTAGGGGATCAGGCGATCTAGTCCGAGCTGGGAGCATTTCACCCCTAATCCAGCACTTTGGGGAGATATTTAAATACATATATTTACATTGCTGTAAAACAGCAGGAAACAGCACTTGCAAAGTGACATAGGAAGAAACTCCTCATTTCACTTACAACTGATTCTTGATATCAGGTTTTTTTTTAGAATTATTTTTAAATGTGAGTTTAGCGCTCTTATGAAAGAACACTAAATCTGTGTTTATGAGTAGCCTGAAAAGCCAAAGTTCCTTTATTTTTTAAAAAGCTTTTTAAATTACTGTATCCACTTAGTGCAATTAATGCTTTTTAATTCTCCGTTTCAGAATTTTTTTCTTATATAGCTGTTTTCTTCTATGAAAATACATTCTTTAAAAACTTCATATTCTATTCAGTTTTCTAGCATTACAGCTTTGGTAATATTCAAGCAGTTGAAGTCTGATTGCATTTTGGCTAACCTAGTAACTGATATCTTAATTTGCTACACACAATATTGCAGGGTATCAAAATAAATTTACTGTTTTAGTCTAAGATAGATAAATTCCCATTTATACTCAGTAAGTGCACTGTCTTCAAACCACTAGTGGGTTATAAAGCATGGCAGAGTTATAAATATCAGGAAGTATTTTATACACCTGCATATGAGTGAATTCTAGGTTGTAAAGGTTGTTTTTGGTAGCATGATAAATAAGGTAGTGGTTTGTCATTACATGCATATTTATTTTACTGAATTAAAATGTTGATTATTATTACTGAATCTTACCCAAGCTGCCCTGAAAATATTAAATTTCACCAATGATGGCAAAGTAGCATTAAAAAAGAAGGTAAAGGAGTCCCTGCAGATTTCACTCTGCTAGTTATTGCCCATTGTAGGGGGTGATGCTCATCTCCGTTTCAAGGCCATTGAGCCAGTGCTGTTCAAAGACACTTCCGTGATCATATGGCCACCATGACATCATTAAACATTGTTGTCTTCCCATCGCAGTGGTACCTATTTATTTACTTGCGTTTGCATGCTTTCAAACTGCTAGGTTGGCAGGAGCTGAGGTGAGGACGGGAGCTCACCCCGTCACTTGAGCTTGGGTCTTGAACCTGGGCCAAGCCAAGCATCTTAACTGCTGAGTCACTGCGCCACCCTAGCAAAGTTGCATAGGTTGTATAATTATAATCAGCAGATATTCTGTTAGGCTTCATCCAACAGGTAGAACCTGAACCACTTAGACAAGCTTAGAAGATATCTAAGAACTTATGATCAATAATATTTATTGAAAAAGGTTAAGCCAAAATGATTTCAATAAACGCTGTGATTCAAGAAAAGCCCTCTGACTAGAAATTTTATTCAAACCCTCTTGAAACTTTTTTCCTTCCCATCCTGTGAAATGGCTTTTTTGCATCCTCTTTTGCATCTTTCTATCTCTTTTTGGTATGGTCAAATTCGCTTTTACCTTATTTTTCACTCACTGTGTGATAACTAGAGTAACATTTACACATGACATATACCACCGTACTGGATTTGTGCATTTTCCTGAGGTGCATGTATATGGTTGGTTGCTCAGATTCACATTTAAAAGTTACACGTGGAAGGTGGGGGGAATCCTGTGAATTTTTTTATTTTATTTACATTTATATCCCGCCCTTCTCCGAAGACTCAGGGAGGCTTACAGTGTGTAAGGCAATAGTCTCATTCTATTTGTATATTTACAAAGTCAACTTATTGCCCCCCCAACAATCTGGGTCCTCATTTTACCTACCTTATAAAGGATGGAAGGCTGAGTCAACCTTGGGCCTGGTGGGGCTTGAACCTGCAGTAATTGCAGGCTGCTGTGTTTTAATAACAGGCTTCTTACAGCCTGAGCCACCACGGCCCTGGTAATTGCTAATTTTACATTACCAATGTCAGGAAAGAGGAAGAAATCTCAGACATAGAAAAGTAGTCCTGTTAATAGTCTCATATTTTTCAACATTGGTGACATTTTTTTCCTAAGGAACAGGAACATATCCTTCAACCTGGGAATGTTATCAATGGGAAATCTTGAGTCACATTAATAAGGATTTCTGACTTCTAGCTGTGTAACATTAACAGAAACAAAATTATTATTTTTTCCCTGAATTATATTGCTGACATGAAGAACAGTAATGGTTCACAATGTAAAAGGACTGAATGGCCTTCCGCCTTTGGAACTAAAAGCATTTTTTTGTCATCCAAATTGTTTAATTAGAACAATTAATTGCCTCTGATTTCAGCTGGTAGGTTCTAGGATTCTACAAACAGGAAGCTTTCTGAAGCTTTTATACCATTATTATAATGAGAAGAATTTGTGCTGGATATCTTGGATGGGAAAAACAGAGAGACACAATCAACATCCTAGAGAAACCTTGACTTTTATTTGCAGGTTTTAATCAAGTTTCTTTTATGTCAGTTAATGGAAATTATATTTTGTATTACTGTTCCAGTGAATTGCACAAATATTGCTATATTAAAGGATCTGCTCAACCATCCCTCCTCTAAAATGAGTTCTTCCCCAGGGTCCAGGCAACCAGACTGAAGCACTGAAAATCGTGCTTTCACAGAACTAGGAAAATTAAGATTTGTCTCTTTATTAGTGTGTTGGGCCAAGATGGTAGCTCTTCCTCTCCAGTTGAGAGAATGCAAATTTGTTATTCAGTTATGTTTTGGAGTATGCATTTATTTGTTTGTCAATTTTGAATCCTGGCAACTACCTGAATTACTCCCTGCAATTTTCTTGGCAACATATTTGAAAGTGGTTTATGTATGAATACAGTTTGTTAATTTAGTTTTATATTATTTTTTATCTGGTTGGATTGTTTTTGATTTTTACAGAAGTCATAAATTATGAGTTGGATGGCCTTAAACATGGAAGGAAGGAAGGAAGGAAGGAAGGATTAAACAAATAAATACTCTATTTTTATTTTTAGAACTGCAGTACTAGAATTTAGTAGAAACCCACTTTGGATTATTTTAACTCCAATGTCAGTATCCTGAGTTTGCTTTCTTTGCTTCTCAGTAGACAGACTTAACAACTATATCTTTCTATCAGTGCTTGAATGTTTCAGTTTCTTCCAGAGTTCCTTCATCCTGTAATTGCATTTGAATGTATTAACATGAGAGTCACCATACCTGTTCAACTCTTGGCTTAGTTCTCTAGACCATCCACAAGGATCATGGTTTACATTCCCAACAAGATTCTTTATTACCACAATATTCCAGAAAAGATGAGGGACACACTGCCAGGAAAACAAGGCAGTAAGACAAATAAGGTAGTGATTCCATACAAGCTTCCTGGAGGGGAGAAAAAAGAAAAGGTCTTAAAAAGTTTTGTTCCAAAATGTAAACCAAGACTTTAGATTTGGTCCATTCCCATCCCCCTGCCCGAATGCCTGCATTGCATTTCCCTAAAACCACTGGTTGGGAAAATTAGATAACGTCATGAACCACACTATAACTTTGTCATAGACGTAACTTTATCTTAGGATAATTTACAGCCTTTCATCCAAATACCTGATTCTTTCTACTGTATATGTAGATAATAATGGGTTTTATTTACTTAATTACAAACTGAAAAGGAAATGTTTAATTAAAATAAACAAATTAAATCAAATCTTTTCTGCAACCCATTGTTTGGAAATATTTGAGATGTCATACACTATCAAACAATTTACTACACTGTCAAACTATTTACTAAGTCTGCACTACTATTAATCTTCTCATTGTTCCTATCACCCCTCTCCTCCCACTTATGACTGTATGACTGTAACCTTGTTGCTGGTATCCTTACAATTTATATTGACTGTTTCCTAATATGATTTGATTGCTTATTTGTACCCTATGACTATCATTAAGTGTTGTACCTTATGATTCTTGACGAATGAATTTTCTTTTAACTACACTGAGAGCATATGTACCAAGACAAATTCCTTGTGTGTCCAATCACACCTGGCCAATAAAGAATTTTATTTTATGTCTATCTTATTTTGCTTCTTTTGAATTGGCATGCTCCAGGTCCCATCAGTTAACCTCAGAGGCAGGGATTTTTCCTGTCATGGCTCCTACACTGCCCAAAATTTGTATGATCTTTATCCTGACCTTATTTGAGCAAGCTCTTAAAACTTGGTCCTGCATTAGAATGTGTTGTAGATCCTTTGTGGGATATCTGGATTGTTTGATTATTGTTTTTCTCCAGACTTTCTTTGCCGATTATATATTCTGTTTCTATTGTTTTTACTATTGTATCCTGAAAGCTTCCAAAATTGTACAGGTTGGGAGAGCCTATAATTCTATAAAATAAAATAATACTTCAGCTCCATAAAACTCTCAATTTCTGAACTTTTTTTATGGATTAGCAATCACTTCTCGGCAGAAAACAATGTACATGAACCAGAAATGGATATATAATTAATGGCTGTTTACATCACTTACTAAGGAGAGGCAGAATTTTTTAATTTATACTTATTTATTAGATTATATTATTATTTTATTTATATATTAGATTGGTTTAATCCTACCTTTATTACTTTTATAAGTAGTTTAAGGCAGTGAACACACATAATACTCCTTCCTCCTTCTCTTTCCCCAGTACAATAACCCTGTGAGACTGGTTACGCCGAGAGAGAGTGACTGGCTGAAAGTCACCCAGCCAGCTTTCAGGCCTAAAGTGGGATTACAATTCACAGTCTTCTGGCTTCTAGGCCAGCATCTTATCTGCTATAGCAATCTGGCTTTCATCAAATTAATTATTATCTTTAAAAATAAAAGCATTGTTTGCTTTGTTTCATGAAACTTACAGTTTTAGAGTCAAAAACTAGGAATGTGACAATTATAGCTTATGTGAGGAGGGACAATTGTTCTATTCTTCCCATGCATAACCACGGATGTAATATAAATAAATTGTATGGCCTTTAGAACGGGGGGGGGTTTCCCAACCCCCAGGACGCAGCCCACTACCGGGCCATGGCCTATTCGGAACTGGGCCAAGCGAGCAACTTGTGTGAGCAGCCACTCACAGCTCGACTTGCGCGAGTGGCAGGCTGGCGCTCACATGCCTGCATGCACATGCCGACTTGCACAGGTGATGGGCAAATGCACGTGCACACATGCATACAGCTCAACTTGTACTGCATGTGCATGCCCACCCACCACTTGCACAAGTTGAGCTGTGTGTGCACTGGCCCTCCAGTCGCACGAATCTGGTTCTCCTCCCCCAGCCGGGCTGCCAAGCTGCAATGGTTGGGGATCGCTGCTTTAGAATACAGAAGCAAAAAGGACAGGAAGTGAACTTCCCATTAACCTTAGAAGATTCAGATGATTGATGATTTGTTTAAAATCATACAATATTTCAGTTACATATATTAATTGTAGATCTGCCTCTTATGAAGGAACAATATCAGATTACAGATTCAATAACTATTGATCAAGCCTTAAGCAAGTAAGGCTAGAATTGAAAGTCCACAATATCTCAGATCTTGGTCTATGTAGGTGTTTTTTTTAGAATAGCTTGGTGCACATCCTATGTAATGAGAAGTACCAATGAGGCTCCTCAAATAATTTATTTTGCTCAGAATTTTAGCCAACAAATGAAGTCTCAAATGACTGGTAGAATGTAAGCAGAGGATATGGGACATTCAATTTTCATATTTCTCATACAGATGAAGTCCTCTCTCTCCCTGAAGGTGTTACCTAGTTTGGATAATGAAATGTCTACAAGAAAACAACAAGCTCAGGAAGCACTAAGGACCCCTCATTTTAACCCTGAGCTACAAATATTCTTCTTTATTGGAACTAGTTAAATCTTTAACATTCAATCAATCATATTTATATAGCCATTCATTTCCCAGAATGTGACTCTTGGCAATATACAATAAAATCATAAAATAACAGTATTAAAACACACTACCGTTATAAACATTGATCTAATATTTTAAAAGGTTGGGTGAAACTATTTGATATTATGAATAGTGGAGCCATCTCCTCAGATCACCATTCCCTTGAGATCTTCAGGCCTGTTGACACAGCCAAGTTTTGAGGAATTTCTGGAAGGATGTCAGAGAAAGTGACAATCTCATCTCAGGAAGGATGATGTTCCAATGGCAGCTCCCATGCCTCCTGGGTTCTGCTAGATCAGGGGTGTCAAACTCAAGGCCCGGGGGCCAGATCTGGCCCATGGGGTGCTTAGATCTGGCCTGCGGGGCTGCCCTGGAAACAGCAAAGGACCGGCCTGCGGTGCTTCTGCCAGTGAAAACGGGCTCCTGAGCTCCATTTTTGGCTGCCACAGCCTTCTGCAACCCTCTGCCAGTGAAAAGGGAGCTTGGGAGGGCCGCATGCCCGTTTTCACTGGCAGAAGGTTGTAGGAGGCCATGGCAGCTGAAAACGGAACTCAGGAGCCTGTTTCCACTGGCAGAGTGCTCGGGCCACCACAAGCACGCCCGACAGGAGTGACATCAAGCTGGCCATGACTACCCTGGCCCCCTGAGGTCAAACACAACCCTAACGCGTCCCTCAATGAAATCGAGTTTGACACCCCTGTTCTAGATGTAACACCTTAGTAGATAGGACCTGCAACACACTTCTGCCTGATCTGATGGGATGGGCAGATGTAATCAGGAAAAGTTTCTCAAGTAACCCAGCCCCATGCCAAGACGTTGAATTGGATTTGGAAGTAAACTGATAATATACTTGTGGAACAGACATATAAGGTATGCGATTTTAGGAGCATAGTGCTAGAATTGCTCATACCACTGCATATTGCATCTGCTGAAGCTTTCAGATACTCTTCTAGGGTAGCTCCATGTAGACTGCATTGCAATAGTTCAATAGTTCAATAGTCAAACTGGCAGCCCGCACCCACACCCATGCCCGGTTTAGCAAAGAGGTGGGGAGTCGCTATACGTCACGTGACGACGTCGTGATGTTTTGAGTTTGACACCCCTGGCCTAGGAGAAGAGCAGGGCATGAATGATCAGAGCCTCCCAATCAAGGAACAGGAACAATTGGCACACAACAGAACTGTGCAAAAGCCCCCCTAGGCCCTCCCTTTTCAAGCAGGAATCGCAGGTTTAGGAAGACCCCCAGGTTGTGAGGTGCATAAAAATGATCTCAAAAAGAGCACACACCACTGTTCTCGCATCTCTATGGTACAGCAAACGCTAAGCTGTGGTAAGTTATCCAAGAACTGGTCAGGCTCATTTCCTTCCTGTATTCTGAATCCTAGATTTTTCCACAAGAGGTGCTTCAAGTGTTGGATGGATTGTGATAGAAGGTTTTCCACTCTCCATTTTCTCTACTTGTAATCTCCTCTCCTGCTGTCTGCACCTTCAGTCTTTTAAGTGCCAGTTCCAGTTTCAAAGGGTTTCCTCCATTTTTTAAAAGATGTGTCTCCAGTTCTATTTTTTTTTCATTGTTCTACAGTTCCATTCTTTTCTTACTGCAACTACAGTATATCTCCATTTTTTTTAGTTCAAGAGAGGCAGTAAGTCCAACTGAATGACAGTCTCAGAGTTGGACATATATTGGCCCTCGAGATGCCTTCTGCTAACTGGGCATGCAAAGATTTTCTCATTCCCAACAGCATAAAGGACAACTATCTAAAGTTTTAAACACTAAACTAGTTATCTTGCCAAACCTAGAAGTTACAAAAAAAAAAAGAAGAAGAAGAAGAAGAAGCAAGTCTGCTAAAAACAATTTAGAAGAACGATAGCGAAAGCGGAGAAAGGCTGCCAAACTCTTTAAGGTCATTTAATAATATTTAATATAATAACAGAGTTGGAAGGGACCTTGGAGGGCTTCTAGTCCAACCCCCTGCCCAGGCAGGAAACCCTACACCATCTCAGACAGATGGTCATCCAACATTTTCTTAAAAATTTCCAGTGTTGGAGCATTCACAACTTCTGTAGACAAGTCGTTCCACTTATTAATTGTTCTAAATGTCAGGAAATTTCTCCTTATTTCTAAGTTGCTTCTCTCCTTGATTAGTTTCCACCCATTGCTTCTTGTTCTACCCTCAGGTGCTTTGGAGAACAGCCCGACTCCCTCTTCTTTGTGGCAACCCCTGAGATATTGGAACACTGCTATCATGTCTCCCCTAGTCCTTCTTTTTATTAAACTAGACATACCCAGTTCCTGCAACCGTTCTTCATATGTTTTAGCCTCCAGTCCCCTAATCATCTTTGTTGCTCTCCTCTGCACTCTTTCTAGAGTCTCAGCATCTTTTTTACATCACGGCGACCAAAACTGAATACAGTATTCCAAGTGTGGCCTTACCAAGGCATTATAAAGTGGCACTAACACTTCACGTGATCTTGATTCTGTCCCTCTGTTTATGCAGCCCAGAACTGTGTTGGCTTTTTTAGCAGCTGCTGCACATTGCTGGCTCATATCTAAATGGTTGTCTACTAGGACTCCAAGATCCCTCTCACAGGTACTACTATTGAGCAAGGTACCACATATATGGTACCTGTGCATTTTGTTTTTTTGCCTAAATGTAGAACCTATCTCTATCCTATGTAGAACCTACCTCTATTTACCTACCTCTATCCCAGGCACAAAACAACAGGTGCTTTGAAAAACATTTGAAGGAAAGATATTTTTTTTAAACTCTGGAATGTCTTATGTTGTTCACATAGTTTACCTTTGCCACCACGTAGTAGACCAGCTGAGCTCAGAAAAGAGAAGATGTTTAAAACATCCGCTCCCCAAAGACCTCTAGGCTACAAACCAGGTCGCTATCTCCTGCTTTGAGATAGTTAATTGCTAGTATCTGCTATCACATTTTTTCCCTGAAGCATTTCCCTTGGGATCCTTTCCATAAGCCCAGTGTGGGAAATAAGGCTTTTGCAGCCTAAGTCATTTTATATAACTAAAAAAATAAACATCAAAAAACCGGGGGGAGGGTCCCCTCCCAAATGCAATCTTCTATCCATATAATATACAGTCATATTGTATGTCCCTTCTTTCTCTCCCCCCCCCATATCACGGGAGTTCAATGAAATCTATTTTTAAAAACGATAAAAGCTTTTTATCCTTTGATTTCTAATATGCAAGCATTCAGTCTTGAAGGAGATATATACAGAGCCGCCTTAATAAAAGTGCTACTTCCGAATTAACTGAAAAAGAAAATAAGATGCAATGCTGCAATCATACCACAAGATGGTATCACATTAAATAATTTTTTAAAAAAGGAACTCGCTGTAAAAACTTTGCTGCAGGAATTCAGGTTTAGTCCAAATCGAGATTTTAAAGAGAAATAATTTACTTCTGCAGAAACTTAAATGTACATAAAGAGCTGGAATACACACACACTATAAAGGAATGTGGAGCTCACCTTGATGAAAGAATGGAGGAGCCATTAAAAGAAGAGAAACAATACTGTCTTGGGAAAGGGGAAAGTGTGAGAAACAGACTTAAAATAACCCCATCCTGATTCTGTTTGATACAAGAAGGAACAAAGGGAAATTTTCAGGGGTGCTATTCAGCAGGTTCTGACAGGTTCTGGAGAACTGGTAGCGGAAATGTTGAATAGTTTGGAGAACCGGCAAATACCACCTCTGGTTGGCCCCAGAGTGGGGTGGGAATGGAGATTTGGCAGTATCCTTCCCCTGCCACGCCCACCAAGCCACATCATGCCCACCAAGCCACAGAACCGGTAGTAAAAAAAATTAAATTCCACCGCTGGAAATTCTACACGCTTTCAAGACTTGTTATGATAGCAATCCTAAGAAGACTGAGCAGCTTTGGGTATTTGGACCAAATCTGGAGATAATTTCAAGTTTGACTTGGAGATGTGGCACATTCTCATTAAAGAGTGGTACACAATGTGGAGGTCTTCCGAGACACACACCTTCTACTGGATGGGCATGTGGCAGCTGTAGCCAGGATAGCCTGTGCCGAGCTTTTATTTGGTACACCAGTTGCTCCTCTTAAATTAGGGGGCCCTTCATTCAGTAACTCACACCCTGGTCACCTGGCTGCTACATGCACTCTACATGGGACTGCCTTTGTGAACCACCTGGAAGCTTCAGCTGATGCAGAATGCAGCAGCAAGAGCAGTGGCTTTTTACTAACACAAGTTTTTTGCTAAGTTGGAGAAAAAGTGCATTTGGATTAGTTGGGTGATTGGATCTCTGCGCAAGGAATACACATGGCTCCTGGAAAAGTACAATCCACACTTTCATGAAAGGTGTTGTCCCCAATTCAGGTCTGAGCCTGGTGCCAAGGCCAATGAAGGACGCCAGACACAAGGTGCAGGTTTTTGTTTCCTTTTATTGAAACACTCCAAGAAAAAGGTTCCTGGCCAAAATGCCAAGGAACCTCAAGCAATAGAATTTAAAAAGCTTTAAAAAGCAGAAGGTGGGATAAGGCGGGATATATGAGAAATTTTAGTAATGATCTAACAGTTATTCTATTGGTCTCTAAAGGTAAAGGTTCCTCTCGCACATACGTGCTAGTCGTTCCCGACTCTAGGGGGCGATGCTCATCTCCATTTCTAAGCCGAAGAGCCAGCACTGTCTGATGACAGTTCTGTGGTAATGTGCCGGCATAATTAAACACCGCTGTTACCTTCCCACCAAGGTGGTCCCTATTTTTCTACTTGCATTTTTACAACCTTTCGAACTGCTAGCTTGGCAGAAGCTGGGGCAAGTAATGGGAGCTAACTCCGTTACACGGCGCTAGGGATTTGAACTGCCGAACTGCCGACCTTTCTGATCGACAAGTTCAGCATCTTAGCCACTGAGCCACTGCTCATTGGTCTCTAACCGTCCCTATTCCTAAGCCTTGGCTAATAAATGCTATCTAATACACATTCTATTTGCTCCAGGCCATCACTATTCCTAACTTCTAACTAAGGTCTGAAAGATGCCTAACTCTTCGTTACTTTTATCAACTTTCTAACCACCCAGGATTGTTACAAGCATTGAACAAAGAATGTGAATAAGCATTCTTTGTTCTTGCCAGACAGATTCCACAATTACAGTGTTCCCAAGCCTCCGTCTTCTTTCAAGTGTATGCCATAACCTTGCTTTGTTTTAGCAGACAGACTATGAAAGGTACTGATAAATATAAAAGATATCAACGCAAATCCTCTCTCTCGACTTCTAAAAAAAGGACACAAATTCGGAGTGTCTACTAAAGAGCAATCAATTTTTCAGAACTTGAAAATCCTTCTACCTTCCTAGCCAATGCTCAGATGTGCAAACCCCACTTGTTTTGCAAATGGGTAACTTGTCCTTGGGAGCAGTGGTGAAATCCAATATTTTTTTACTACCAGTTCTGTGGGTGTGGCTTGGTGGGCATGGCAGGGGAAGGATACTGCAAAATCTGCATTCCGACCCCACTCCAGGGGAAGGATATTGCAACATCTCCATTCCCACCCCATTCTAGGGCTAGTCAGAAGTGGTATTTGCCAATTCTCTGAACTACTCAAAATTTCCACTACAGGTTCTCTAAACTGCTCAAAACTTACGCTACCGATTCTCCAGAACCTGTCAGAACCTGCCGGATTTTACCCCTGCTTTGGAGTCATTTTCTTCCAAAGGGTGAAAAGAATGGAAGACCTGCTTTGTGCATTTAATTTCAGACTTTATCTCCCAGCTGGAAAGGAGCTAGGACACCTTATGCAGCACAGTTGCATAATAAAAGTTCTAATAGCATCTCCAAGCACTCTTATTATATTCTAATTTTTTCCTAACCTATCTTGCTCATCATTTAGTACTGCAATAGACAAATCTAGGTTTATACCCAGCATGATGCTTCCTCTCCATTAAAAATGGTAGTATATACAGCTGGAATTCCATATTAAATTTACATGTTTATATTCTCCATTTTCCCCTTTATTTATATTCTACAAATACTGTAATTGTATCCCAATTCTTCAGTAGTTTAATGTAACTTCAGAATTCCAAATATAAACAACTATGAATGAAAAAATCTAAAATATCTTATTTTTAAAAATGTGTCCTGATTCTGTGGTAGCAAGAGTACATTACAATTAAAAATTACCCACAACTTTATAAAACAACTGAAAAAGCTCACTATCTTGTAATATCAGAATAGCTGAAATTATTACGCATTATGTGAGTTTAATAAAATGTTAAATGAAGCAAACAATGGAAAAATCAGCATGTTTTGCATAGTTAAAGGAATCTATTACCTACCAGAGATAAAACTGCTATAAAATATATGTACATCGTATAGAAAGATGATGTTTATTAAGTCTGGCTGGACAAATGAGAACTTCAAATTTCAATTTAAAAAAAGCAAAGTAGGTAGAAAATTTTACAACAATGTTGATGATAATGGTGATAATTATAACTCCATATGAATAATCTTTCAAGACATGCTAAACTAAAATAAGTTAATACGCTGAAGTAGTTGAGCAGTATTTCAACTGTCATGTTCAGAATGTGTTATAGAAAAATTCACCTAAGAAACACCATCAACTGGAAAGGATCCAATTAATTTTATTTTCCAAAGCTAGTACATTACAGTGACTAACTGCATTCTTGCAGGAAGACAAGTCAAGAACAATAGGATTATGTTACATAGGTCATATATAAAATGTTGATTGTGGACAGTTTGAGCATGTCTATTTGGGAATAGGAAATTCCATTAGAAAAAAATTGCTTTACAACTGCTAAGGAAAGAAGATAACTACAAAAGCGGACATGAGTATCCTTCACATAATACAGGTAGTCCTCAACTTAAAACCTATTGGTTAGTGTCCAAAGTTACAATGGACCCTTCCAAAGGTAAATTATTATTATTATTATTTATTTATTTATTATTTTATTAAATTTTTATACCGCCCTTCTCCCGAAGGACTCAGGGCGGTGTACAGCCAAGATAAAACACAAAACATATACAAGTTAAAACATTTAAAACCTAGCAAATTACAAAAAGGCTGAATATTAAAATTTAGTTTTAAAAATTTAAAAATATTAATAAAACCCCAAATTAAAATTTGACACTATTATGCCAGTCCCGCTTGAATAAATAGTTGTGTTTTGAGCTCACGACAGAAGGTCCGAAGATCAGGCACTTGACGTAAGCCAGGGGGAAGTTCGTTCCAGAGCGTCGGTGCCCCCACAGAGAAGGCCCTGCTCCTGGGGGCCGCCAGCCGACACTGTTTGGCAGACGGCACCCTGAGGAGACCCTCTCTGTGAGAGCGTACGGGTCGGTGGGAGGCATAAGGTAACAGCAGGCGGTCTTGTAAGTACCCGGGTCCTAAGCCATGGAGCGCTTTAAAGGTGGTAACCAAAATCTTGAAGCGCACCCGGAAAACCACAGGAAGCCAGTGCAGGCTACGGAGTAGTGGTGTTACGTGGGGGCCACGGCTCCCGTTACCACTGCGCAGCCGCATTCTGACTAACTGTAGCCTCCGGTGCACCTCAAGGGCAGCCCCATGTAGAGAGCATTGCAGTAATCCAACCTAGATGTAACCAGAGCGTGAGTGACTGTGCATAAGGCATCCCGGTCAAGGAAGGGACGAACTGGCGGACCAAGCGAACTTGGTAAAAGCCCTCCTGGAGACGGCCGCCAGATGTTCATCAAAGGACAGCCGTCCATCCAGGAGGACGCCAAGTTGCGAACCACCTCCTTTGGGGCCACTAACTCGCCCCCAACAGTCAGCCGCGGATGCAGCTGACTGTACCGGGGTGCCGGCATCCACAGCCACTCCGTCTTGGAGGGATTGAGCTTGAGTCTGTTTCTCCCCATCCAGACCCGTACAGCTTCCAGGCACCGGGACAGCACTTCGACCGCTTCGTTGGGGTGGTCCGGGGTGGAAAGGTACAGCTGAGTATCATCAGCGTACAGATGATAACTCACCCCGAAACCACTGATGACCTCACCCAGCGGCTTCATATAGATGTTGAACAGGGTAGGCGAGAGAATCGACCCCTGAGGCACCCCACAAGTGAGGCGCCTCGAGGACGACCTCTGCCCCCCCGTCAACACCGTCTGCGACCGGTCAGAGAGATAGGAGGAGAACCACCGATAAACGGTGCCCCCCACTCCCAATCCCTCCAACCGGCGCAGCAGGATACCATGGTCGATGGTATCAAAAGCCGCTGAGAGGTCTAATAGGACCAAGGCAGAGGAACAACCCCTGTCCCTGGCCCTCCAGAGGTCATCCACCAACGCGACCAAAGCCGTCTCCGTGCTATAACCGGGTCGGAAGCCGGACTGGAACGGGTCTAGATAGACAGTTTCCTCCAGGTGCTGAGGGAGCTGCCAAGCAACCATTATTTTCTACAACCTTCCCCACAAAGCGAAGGTTGGAGACTGGACGATAATTTCCCAAAATAGCTGGGTCCAGGGAAGGCTTCTTGAGGAGGGGTCTCACCACCGCCTCTTTCAAGGCGGCGGGGAAAACCCCTTCCACCAAAGAAGCATTTATAATCCCCTGGAGCCAGCCTCGTGTCACTTCCTGAGCAGCCAGCACTAACCAGGAAGGACACGGGTCCAGTAAACATGTAGTTGCATGTAACCTCCCCAGCAACCTGTCCACGTCCTCGAGAGCCACAGAATCAAACTCATCCCAAATAACATCAGCAAGACGTGTCTCTGTCATCTCAGTTGGATCGCCGCAGTCTTGGTCCAAACTATCCCGAAGCTGAACGATTTTATCGTATAGATAACCGTTAAACTCCTCAGCTCGTCCCTGTAAGGGGTCATCCCGTCCCTCTTGATGAAGGAGGAACGGGTCACCCAAACAAGGCGGCCGGGCGGTTATCTGCCGATACACTGTAAGCCGCCCTGAGTCTTCGGAGAAGGGCGGGGTATAAATGTAAACAAAAACAAAAAAAGTTTGACTTGGAGATGTGGCACATCCTCATTAAAGAGTGGTACACAATGTGGAGGTCTTCCTAGACACACACCTTCTACTGGATGGGCATGTGGCAGCTGTAGCCAGGATAGCCTGTGCTGAGCTTTTATTTGGTGCACCAGTTGCTCCTCTTAAATTAGGGGGCCCTTCATTCAGTGACTCACACCCTGGTCACCTGGCTGCTACATGCACTCTACATGGGACTGCCTTTGTGGACCACCTGGAAGCTTCAGCTGATGCAGAATGCAGCAGCAAGAGCAGTGGCTTTTTACTAACACAAGTTTTTTGCTAAGTTGGAGAAAAAGTGCATTTGGATTAGTTGGGTGATTGGATCTCTGCGCAAGGAATACACATGGCTCCTGGAAAAGTACAATCCACACTTTCATGAAAGGTGTTGCCCCCAATTCAGGTCTGAGCCTGGTGCCAAGGCCGATGAAGGACGCCAGACACAAAGGTGCAGGTTTTTGGTTCCTTTTATTGAAACACTCCAAGAAAAAGGTTCCTGGCCAAAATGCCAAGGAACCTCAAGCAATAGAATTTAAAAAGCTTTAAAAAGCAGAAGGTGGGATAAGGCGGGATATATGAGAAATTTTAGTAATGATCTAACAGTTATTCTATTGGTCTCTAAAGGTAAAGGTTCCTCTCGCACATACGTGCTAGTCGTTCCCGACTCTAGGGGGCGATGCTCATCTCCATTTCTAAGCCGAAGAGCCAGCACTGTCTGATGACAGTTCTGTGGTAATGTGCCGGCATAATTAAACACCGCTGTTACCTTCCCACCAAAGTGGTCCCTATTTTTCTACTTGCATTTTTACAATCTTTCGAACTGCTAGCTTGGCAGAAGCTGGGGCAAGTAATGGGAGCTAACTCCGTTACACGGCGCTAGGGATTTGAACTGCCGAATTGCCGACCTTTCTGATCGACAAGTTCAGCATCTTAGCTCAGCATCTTAGCCACTGAGCCACTGCTCATTGGTCTCTAACCGTCCCTATTCCTAAGCCTTGGCTAATAAATGCTATCTAATACACATTCTATTTGCTCCAGGCCATCACTATTCCTAACTTCTAACTAAGGTCTGAAAGATGCCTAACTCTTCGTTACTTTTATCAACTTTCTAACCACCCAGGATTGTTACAAGCATTGAACAAAGAATGTGAATAAGCATTCTTTGTTCTTGCCAGACAGATTCCACAATTACAGTGTTCCCAAGCCTCCGTCTTCTTTCAAGTGTATGCCATAACCTTGCTTTGTTTTAGCAGACAGACTATGAAAGGTACTGATAAATATAAAAGATATCAACGCAAATCCTCTCTCTCGACTTCTAAAAAAAGGACACAAATTCGGAGTGTCTACTAAAGAGCAATCAATTTTTCAGAACTTGAAAATCCTTCTACCTTCCTAGCCAATGCTCAGATGTGCAAACCCCGTTTGTTTTGCAAATGGGTAACTTGTCCTTGGGAGCAGTGGTGAAATCCAATATTTTTTTACTACCGGTTCTGTGGGTGTGGCTTGGTGGGCATGGCAGGGGAAGGATACTGCAAAATCTGCATTCCCACCCCACTCCAGGGGAAGGATATTGCAACATCTCCATTCCCACCCCATTCTGGGGCTAGTCAGAAGTGGTATTTGCCAATTCTCTGAACTACTCAAAATTTCCACTACAGGTTCTCTAAACTGCTCAAAACTTCCGCTACCGATTCTCCAGAACCTGTCAGAACCTGCTGGATTTTACCCCTGCTTGGGAGTCATTTTCTTCCAAAGGGTGAAAAGAATGGAAGACCTGCTTTGTGCATTTAATTTCAGACTTTATCTCCCAGCTGGAAAGGAGCTAGGACACCTTATGCAGCACAGTTGCATAATAAAAGTTCTAATAGCATCTCCAAGCACTCTTATTATATTCTAATTTTTTCCTAACCTATCTTGCTCATCATTTAGTACTGCAATAGACAAATCTAGGTTTATACCCAGCATGATGCTTCCTCTCCATTAAAAATGGTAGTATATACAGCTGGAATTCCATATTAAATTTACATGTTTATATTCTCCATTTTCCCCTTTATTTATATTCTACAAATACTGTAATTGTATCCCAATTCTTCAGTAGTTTAATGTAACTTCAGAATTCCAAATATAAACAACAATGAATGGAAAAATCTAAAATACCTTATTTTTAAAAATGTGTCCTGATTCTGTGGTAGCAAGAGTACATTACAATTAAAAATTACCCACAACTTTATAAAACAACTGAAAAAGCTCACTATCTTGTAACATCAGAATAGCTGAAATTATTACGCATTATGTGAGTTTAATAAAATGTTAAATGAAGCAAACAATGGAAAAATCAGCATGTTTTGCATAGTTAAAGGAATCTATTACCTACCAGAGATAAAACTGCTATAAAATATATGTACATCGTATAGAAAGATGATGTTTGTTAAGTCTGGCTGGACAAATGAGAACTTCAAATTTCAATTTAAAAAAAGCAAAGTAGGTAGAAAATTTTACAACAATGTTGATGATAATGGTGATAATTATAACTCCATATGAATAATCTTTCAAGACATGCTAAACTAAAATAACTTAATACGCTGAAGTAGTTGAACAGTATTTCAACTGTCATGTTCAGAATGTGTTATAGAAAAATTCACCTAAGAAACACCATCAACTGGAAAGGATCCAATTAATTTTATTTTCCAAAGCTAGTACATTACAGTGACTAACTGCATTCTTGCAAGAAGACAAGTCAAGAACAATAGGATTATGTTACATAGGTCATATATAAAATGTTGATTGTGGACAGTTTGAGCATGTCTATTTGGGAATAGGAAATTCCATTAGAAAAAAATTGCTTTACAACTGCTAAGGAAAGAAGATAACTACAAAAGCGGACATGAGTATCCTTCACATAATACAGGTAGTCCTCAACTTAAAACCTATTGGTTACTGTCCAAAGTTACAATGGACTCTTCCAAAGGTAAATTATTATTATTATTATTTATTTATTTTATTATTTATTTTATTATTTTATACCGCCTTCTCCCGAAGGACTCAGGGCGTGTACAGCCAAGATAAAACACAAAATATATACAATTAAAACATTTAAAACCTAGCAAATTACAAAAGGCTGATAATTAAAATTTAGTTTAAAAATTTAAAAATATTAATAAAACCCCAAATTAAAATTTGACACTATTATGCCAGTCCCGCTTGAATAAATAGGTGTGTTTTGAGCTCACGACGGAAGGTCCGAAGATCAGGCACTTGACGTAAGCCAGGGGGAAGTTCGTTCCAGAGCGTCGGTGCCCCCACAGAGAAGGCCCTGCTCCTGGGGGCCGCCAGCCGACACTGTTTGGCGGACGGCACCCTGAGGAGACCCTCTCTGTGAGAGCGTACGGGTCGGTGGGAGGCATAAGGTAACAGCAGGCGGTCTCGTAAGTACCCGGGTCCTAAGCCATGGAGCGCTTTAAAGGTGGTAACCAAAATCTTGAAGCGCACCCGGAAAACCACAGGAAGCCAGTGCAGGCTACGGAGTAGTGGTGTTACGTGGGAGCCACGAGCGGCTCCCGTTACCAGAATGCGGACTAACTGTAGCCTCCGGGTGCACCTCAAGGGCAGCCCCATGTAGACAGCATTGCAGTAATCCAACCTAGATATAACCAGAGCGTGAGTGACCGTGCATAAGGCATCCCGGTCAAGGAAGGGACGCAACTGGCGGACCAAGCGAACTTGGTAAAAGGCCCTCCTGGAGACGGCCGCCAGATGTTCATCAAAGGACAGCCGTCCATCCAGGAGGACGCCCAAGTTGCGAACCACCTCCTTTGGGGCCACTAACCATTAAATCCAGCTGACTGTACCGGGGTGCCGGCATCCACAGCCACTCCGTCTTGGAGGGATTGAGCTTGAGTCTGTTTCTCCCCATCCAGTCCCGTACAGCTTCCAGGCACCGGGACAGCACTTGACCGCTTCGTTGGGGTGGTCCGGGTGGAAAGTACAGCTGAGTATCATCAGCGTACAGATGATAACTCACCCGAAACCACTGATGACCTCACCCAGCGGCTTCATATAGATGTTGAACAGGGTAGGCGAGAGAATCGACCCTGAGGCACCCCACAAGTGAGGCGCCTCGAGGACGACCTCTGCCCCCGTCAACACCGTCTGCGACCGTCAGAGAGATAGGAGGAGAACCACCGATAAACGGTGCCCCCACTCCCAATCCCTCCAACCGGCGCAGCAGGATACCATGGTCGATGGTATCAAAAGCCGCTGAGAGGTCTAATAGGACCAAGGCAGAGGAACAACCCTGTCCCTGGCCCTCCAGAGGTCATCCACCAACGCGACCAAAGCCGTCTCCGTGCTATAACCGGGTCGGAAGCCGGACTGGAACGGGTCTAGATAGACAGTTTCCTCCAGGTGCTGGGGAGCTGCCATGCAACCATTATTTCTACAACCTTTGCCACAAAGCGAAGGTTGGAGACTGGACGATAATTTCCCAAAATAGCTGGGTCCAGGGAAGGCTTCTTGAGGAGGGGCCTCACCACCGCCTCTTTCAAGGCGGCGGGGAAAACCCCTTCCACCAAAGAAGCATTTATAACCCCCTGGAGCCAGCCTCGTGTCACTTCCTGAGCAGCCAGCACTAACCAGGAAGGACACGGGTCCAGTAAACATGTAGTCGCATGTAACCTCCCCAGCAACCTGTCCACGTCCTCGAGAGCCACAGAATCAAACTCATCCCAAATAACATCAGCAAGACGTGTCTCTGTCATCTCAGTTGGATCGCCGCAGTCTTGGTCCAAACTATCCCGAAGCTGAACGATTTTATCGTATAGATAACCGTTAAACTCCTCAGCTCGTCCCTGTAAGGGGTCATCCCGTCCCTCTTGATGGAGGAGGGAACGGGTCACCCGAAACAAGGCGGCCGGGCGGTTATCTGCCGATGCAATGAGGGTGGAAACGTAAGAACGTTTCGCCTCCTTCATTGCCACTAGGTAGGTCTTAGTAAAAGACCTCACTAGTGTCCGATCAGCCTCGGAACGGCTGGACCTCCAGGTGCTCTCTAGGCGTCTTCTCCGGCGTTTCATCTCTCTCAGCTCCTCGGAGAACCAGGGAGCCAATTGAGATCTACGCCGGGTCAGAGGCCGCAAAGGCACGACACGGTCCAAAGCCCCAGCCGCGGCCCGTTCCCAGGCCGCAACCAGTTCTTCAGTCGTGCCGTGGGTAAGATCCTCAGGAAACGGCCCAAGCTCCGTCAGGAACCTCTCCGGGTCCATCAGGCGCCTGGGACGGAACCAACGCATTGGTTCCGTCTCCCTGCGGTGGTGGGCGGCGGTCTGAAAGTCTAGGCGAAGAAGAAAATGATCTGACCATGACACCGGTTCCTTCACTATATCTCCTAAAACCAGATCATTAACCCACTGACCAGAGATAAAAATCAAATCTAGCGCCTCCCCCACTGTGTGTAGGGCCATCAGTTACTTGAATCAGGTCCAAGGCCGTCATGAAGGCCTGGAACTCCTGAACCACCGTTGATGACAAGCCGGCCGATGGCAAGTTGAAATCCCCGAAGACCATAAGTCTGGGAATCTCAACCGCCACGCCAGCAAGCACCTCTAGTAGCTCAGGTAGGGCTGTAGTCACGCAGCAAGGAGCCAGGTACGTGATCAACAGTCCCATCTGATTCCGATGGCCCCACTTCACAAGGAGGGATTCACAACCAGCTATCTGAGGAACAGTGGACTCCTCGGCTCCAGACTTTCTTTAATCACAACCGCCACCCCCCCACCCCTACCTTGGGCCCTCGGCTGATGAAATGCCCGGAAACCCGGAGGGCACAGTTCAACCAGGGGTACACCCCCTTCTGTGCCCAACCAGGTCTCCGTAATGCCCATAAAGTCCGCGGACTCCCTCTGAATGAGATCACAAATCAGGGGAGCCTTGTTAACCACGGACCGGGCATTGCAAAGCATCAGCCGAAGACCCAAACTCTGAGGGTCTTGACCATCCGGGGAACGAGTGAGGACTGGGGGGCCGGAGCACGTGATCGCTTTTAAACATCGAACACATGCTCCCAAAGAACGATACGGCCCCCTGCCTCCGCCATATCTGCCTCTCCCACTTACCGTACAGATGGAAAAACACTCTCTGCTCTGCACAATCCCCTCCCCCCTGTCTTCGGACCAACTAAAATAATGTCGTGAGCGCGCGCTGGGACTGGACATACTCTCGCCGACGGGTTCCCCACCCTCCCCCCCAACCCCTCCAACCCAAACCCGTCAGTTCCCACCCTCCCCTTAAAATTTCCATTAAAACTCCCCTTAAAAAACCAATTAAAACAATTAGTTAAAAATCCCCTGAGTCTCCTATTTTTGGCATGCCATCTCTCGGGGTTCCAAAACCCGTCCTCAAGATGGGCCCTCGATAATATGGGAGGCCAAACCCGCGAGAGAGGGGAATCTCGCAGGGCAAGAAGGTCAGCCGCTGTAAATGTCCGCATGATAAAAGTCCGGCAAGCAGACCCATCCTGGACCTGTCAAGATGAAAACTGACACACCAGTAATTCCGGGTGAAAGACAGACAAGATATAGTTCTTAGGCGGTGGATGAAAAACCGCCATTAATTAAGTCAGAGCACCAACCCCTCATATCCAATCCCGGGGGGTGGTCTATGGACAAAGGGAGGGGGAAAAGGATGAAGTCCTACAATAGTCAAGCTAGGATTGTCCAGGACCATCCTCAGTTCACCCAACTGGGGGCCAAAGATCTTCAGAGGGTCCCCTTGCAGCCAGCCCATGGGCGTCCTCTAAGATGATAAAAAGGCGCCCACATGGCCCGTGGTCGTCCTTCAAGTTGACAAAGAGGCCGAAGCACGCGCCTAATGGGCCGAGCCGCTCCACCGACGAGGCGTCTCTCTCCCAAAGTCCGAGGGGGGGGGCAAAGGACTCAAAAATTACAACTCAATTTCACAGTTATGACGGCCATACATTGCATTTTGGGTACTTGGCACCTGGCTCAGTTTTACGGCATCCTACAGTGACATGACTGCGATTTTTGATGTTTCTTTGAGAGTTTCAGGCATTTATTTCTAGCTTCTAGCAAAAAAGGCCCATTAGATAAAATTGATTTGATAATAAGTGCAGTATTCATTAAGTGACTTCTGTGAAAAATTAGGTGTGATCATGTGGTGACCCACAGAGCAACTGCAATGATTTATGACCATATTTCTCAGCTGTTATGGCCATAAGTCAAGGATTATCTATAAAAAGCATTATAGATCCATTCCTTGAAAGGCAACATACTGTAGTAGTTTTGATATAGAAGTTATACCAAGTCTTTATGTGTTATTCCCAAAAATAATCCCTGTATGGAAAGAGGCAGGAAAAATATTATTCCTATTGCCAAGACAGTCTTTCTTTTGGAATGTAAATAAAGATATGAAACAATTTATTGTTATTATGGAAAAAGAGTAAATTTCATCCTCCTCAGTCATAATACCTCTTCCCTTCCTTAAAGAAAAAAGTGACAAGTCACACTTTAAAAAACAAACAAACTGCATGATGTGTGTCTCTAGAATACAGGTCCCCAAACTCTTCTGCTCATCAACCCCGTCAAGAAGCTTCAAATTGTTCATTGACTCCCAAACATTTATTATAGGAAAATATTTAATAAGCACGTTAATTCATAGAATTATTATCAATCATTGCACAGTCAACCAGATGTTCAGACTGGGTTTGGCATTTTTGTCTTCCTATCGAGTTCTTACCAAGGTCCTGGGACAGGCAAATCTGGATGTTTGACAGTGTTACATATGATTGCAACATGGAAGCAGTTCCAAATAAAGACACTTTCTGCAATTGACTAATGGCAAATTGTTAATGCCTATGGTGTTCAAGTGGTGCGCCAGTTCAATGGTTCAATTGCTCCCGGTTCGGTTCAGTTCTATAGAACTGGTAGTAAAATTGGCGGGAGGCTCAGCCCACCTGCCATGATGTCATCATGGATGATCTGCGCATGCGCAGAAGCTTCTGTGCATGTGCGCTCACATTGTGAACCAATAGTAAAGGTAAGTAGAACCCACCCCTGCTCCAGTTGTTTTGGGACTGCACACAAGGCACCTATTACTATTGGTACTACCCTTGCTTGCCTTCGCCATAGTCATTCTATTTCTGTTTATAAGTCTTAGTATTTTGTTATCTTCTCCAGTTCTTTCTCTTCTATTCTGCTGTCTCCAGGGGCTTACCATATTATTATATTGTTGTTGTTGTTGTTGTTGTTGTTGTTGTTATTCATTAAACATGAAACTTAGTCAACTGAACATTTAAAAATGTATCACAAATATCATTGACTGGTGCTGATGATTGATACGGGTTGCTGCCAGCATCCTAGGTATCAACCAAGTATCTTCTTAAAATGTACGATTATTGTAGTATTATTATTATTATTATTATTATTATTATTATTATTATTATTATTATTATTATTATTATTATTATCAGATAGTCCAATCAATTCTTGGTGGTCAACGGATAGTTCAATCAACTCTTGGTGGTAACGGATAGTTCAATCAACTCTTGGTGGTCCAATCACTTTGGAGAACCCTGCTCAAGATAGAGGAGGAGAGGGCATTGGAAGTTGCCAGGAGAGCTTAAAGTTGGAAACAGAAAAGAATGGGGAAAGAAACACTCGAGCTGCGTGAAGTTGAAACAGCCTGGCTGTGATTACTGTAGTGCCTTGTGATATCAATTGTGATAATTTATTTATTTTATTTATTTATTTATTTTGTCACACAGTATATATAAGCATAAGCATGAAATAATTATACAATATATAAGCATATATATGAGTATGAGTATGTAATAACTATATTAATTGGATATAACGAAAGGAAACAATAGGACAGGAATGGTAGGTACGCTTGTGCTCTTATGCACGCCCCTTACAGACCTCTTAGGAATGGGGTGAGATCAATGGTAGATAGTTTTTGGTTGAAGCTTTGGGGATTTTGGGAAGAGACCACAGAGTCAGGTAGTATATTCCAAGCATTAACAACTCTGTTACTGAAGTCATATTTTCTGCAATCAAGATTGGAGTGGTTCACATTAAGCTTAAATCTATTGTGTGCTCGTGTATTGTTGCAATTGAAGCTGAAGTAGTCTTCAAGAGGAAGGACATTGTAATAGATGATTCTATGAGTTAAACTCAGGTCATGTCGAAGGTAGCGTAGTTCTAAATTTTCTAAACCCAGGATTTCAAGTCTGGTGGCATAAGGTATTTTGTTGTATTCGAAGGAGTGGAGTACTCTTCTTGTAAAATATTTCTGGACACGTTCAATTGTATTGATGTCAGAAATGTGGTATGGGTTCCAAACAGTCAAGCTGTATTCAAGAATTGGTCTAGCAAATGTTTTATATGCTCTGGTTAGTAGTGTAGTGTTTTTGGAGAAGAAGCTACGCAAGATTAGGTTTACAACTTTTAAGGCCTTTTTTGCGATGTAGTTACATTGGACTTTGTATTTTAGAAATATCGTACATATTTATAAGTATGTTGGGAGGATTAGTTATAGGCACAAACCTCCCAGTCAAGCAAAGAGACAAAGACAACTGATCTACTACTTCAAGTAGAGTCACACCAGGTTGTCATACCAGCTGACTATTTTATTCAATCAGCATAGGCAACCCTGATGCAAAGGCAGCCTTCCAGGGAGCCTGTGCTTGAGAGTTCACAACAGTCTCAGGCAGAGTTGTTGCAAGGCTGAGATCTGAAAAGGGGAAAGGAGATATTGATCCAGCAGCTCACAGCCAGGAATGGAAAATGTTTGAACCTAAGATCTAAGAACCCAGCCAGAGGTAAACCTGCAGGACATTTGGGGGGCTTTTGCAAGATCATATATGTAAGGAAGGCAATACACACAAGAAGACTTTTCTTACAGTTTGGGAATCCTGATTTCAGCTTCTTCTTCTTCTTTTTTTATCTGAACGTAATTCAGCTGGTAGATGCTAAGCTTATAGGGCTGAACTCAGCTTCCTCCCTAGAATCAAAGAGGCCAAGGTTTTTCTTGTCTTGAGAAGACAACTATTAGAATGTTTTTGCAGCTTTGGAATCTGAACCCAGAAGTGGTTGAGCAAAATAATAATAATAATAATAATAATAATAATAATAATAATAATAATAATAATAATAATAATAATAATAATAATAATAATAATAATAATACAGTTTATTGATATCGGTGTACCAGGAGATGCCAGAGTCAAAGAAAAAGAACTGGAAAAAATCATGAAATACCACGACCTGGCCATCGAAAGTATACGGCTATGGATGAAAATGTAACAGTGATACCCAGTGTCATCGGGGCACTTGGTACCATATCCAAGAATTTTATAAGATACATCAACAAATTGCAGCTTCCTGCAATAACACCAGCAGAACTGCAAAAAATTGTGCTACTTGGAACATCATACATCTTAAGAAGGTACTTGGCTGATACCTAGGATGCTGGCAGCAACCCATATCAAACATTAGCACCAGTCAATGGTATTTGTGATGTATTTTTGAATGTTCAGTTGATTGAGTTTCATTTTTAATGAATAAAGTAAATTATTATACACAGCAAACAAGATAACTATGCTGGATTTCATATCACAGATCACTAGTCGAACACTTCAATAATAATAATAACAACAACAACAACAACAACAACAAAACAACAACTATTATTATTATTATTATTATTATTATTATTATTATTATTATTATTATTATTATTATTATTATTATTATTTATTATTATTCCAGGGATCTCCAAATATTCCAGAAAGTAGAGTGTGATCAGTAGTCAGGATTTGGACAGGACAGGTAGGTTATAGCAAGGTTGAGACATCAGGAACTTACAGTATAAGAAAAATGGATATGAGAATATGCCAGCACTCAGAAAAGTATTTTCTGACTAAAAATATATATATATTACATTTTCCATTCAAAAGACAGCATTAGTCTAGACAAAGCCTGACCTTCTGACAAGCAAAGTCAATGGGGAAGCCAGACAATATAATATAATATAATATAATATAATATAATATAATATAATATAATATAATATAATATAATATAATAATAACAACAGAGTTGGAAGGACCTTGAGGCCTTCTAGTCCAACCCCCTGCCCAGGCAGGAAACCCTACACCATCTCAGTCAGATGGTTATCCAACATTTTCTTAAAAATTTCCAGCGTTGGAGCATTCACAACTTCTGCAGGCAAGTCGTTCCACTTATTAATTGTTCTAACTTTCAGGAAATTTCTCCTTAGTTCTAAGTTGCTTCTTTCCTTGATCAGTTTCCACCCATTGCTTCTTGTTCTACCCTCAGGTGCTTTGGAGAACAGCCCAACTCCCTCTTCTTTGTGGCAACCCCTGAGATATTGGAACACTGCTATCATGTCTCCCCTAGTCCTTCTTTTTTTATCTGAACGTAATTCAGCTGGTAGATGCTAAGCTTGTAGGGCTGAACTCAGCTTCCTCCCTGGAATCAAAGAGGCCAAGGTTTTTCTTGTCTTGAGAAGACTATTAGAATGTCTTTGCAGCTTTGGAATCTGAACCCAGAAGTGGTTGAGCAAAGTAATAATAATAATAATAATAATAATAATAATAATAATAATAATAATAATAATAATAATAATAATACAGTTTATTGATATCGGTGTACCAGGAGATGCCAAAGTCAAAGAAAAAGAACTTGAAAAAATCATGAAATATCGTGACCTGGTCATCAAAACTACACGGCTGTGGATGAAACATGTAACAACGATACCCATTGTCATCAGGGCACTTGGTACCATGTCCAAGAATTTTATAAGATACATCAACAAATTGCAGCATCCTGCAATAATACCAGCGGAACTGCAAAAAACTGTGCTACTTGGAACATCATACATCTTAAGAAGGTACTTGGCTGATACCTAGGATGCTGGCAGCAACCCGTATCAACCATTAGCCCCAGTCAATGACAATTGTGATGCATTTTTGAATGTTCAGTTGACTGAGTTTCACGTTTAATGAATAAAGTAAATTTATTATTATTATTTTATTTACACAAAATGACAGTATACACAGTAAATGAGATAACTATGCTGGATTTCGTATCACAGATCACTAGTCGAACACTTCAATAATAATAATAATAATAATAATAATAATAATAATAATAATAATAATAATAATAATAATAATATAATATTATTATTATTATTATTATTCCAGGGATCTCCAAATATTCCAGAAAGTAGAGTGTGATAAGTAGTCAGGATTTGGACAGGACAGGACAGGTAGGTTATAGCAAGGTTGAGACATCAGGAACTTACAGTATAAGAAAAATGGATATGAGAATATGCCAGCACTCAGAAAAGTATTTTCTGACTAAAAAATATATATATTACATTTTCCACTCAAAAGACAGCATTAGTCTAGACAAAGCCTGACCTTCTGACAAGCAAAGTCAATGGGGAAGCCAGACAATATAATATAATATAATATAATATAATATAATATAATATAATATAATATAATATAATATAATATAATATAATAATAACAACAGAGTTGGAAGGGACCTTGGAGGCCTTCTAGTCCAACCCCCTGCCCAGGCAGGAAACCCTACACCATCTCAGTCAGATGGTTATCCAACATTTTCTTAAAAATTTCCAGTGTTGGAGCATTCACAACTTCTGCAGGCAAGTCGTTCCACTTATTAATTGTTCTAACTGTCAGGAAATTTCTCCTTAGTTCTAAGTTGCTTCTTTCCTTGATCAGTTTCCACCCATTGCTTCTTGTTCTACCCTCAGGTGCTTTGGAGAACAGCCCAACTCCCTCTTCTTTGTGGCAACCTCTGAGATATTGGAACACTGCTATCATGTCTCCCCTAGTCCTTCTTTTTATTAAACTAGACATACCCAGTTCCTGCAACCGTTCTTCATATGTTTTAGCCTCCAGTCCCCTAATCATCTTTGTTGCTCTTCTCTGCACTCTTTCTAGAGTCTCAACATCTTTTTTACATCATGGCGACCAAAACTGGATGCAATATTCCAAGTGTGGCCTTACCAAGGCATTATAAAGTGGCACTAACACTTCACGTGATCTTGATTCTATCCCTCTGTTTATGCAGCCCAGAACTGTGTTGGCTTTTTTAGCAGCTGCTGCACACTGCTGGCTCATATCTAAATGGTTATCCACTAGGACTCCAAGATCCCTCTCACAGGTACTACTATTGAGCAAGGTACCACATATACGGTACCTGTGCATTTTGGTTTTTTTTGCCTAAATGTAGAACCTTACTTTTTTCACTGTTGAATTTCATTTTGTTAGATAGCGCCCAAAGTTCAAGTCTGTCAAGATCTTTCTGTAACTTGAGCCTATCTTCTGGAGTGTTGGCTATTCCTGCCAGCTTGGTGTCATCTGCAAATTTGATGAGTTCCCCATCTATCCCCTCGTCCAAGTCATTGATGAAGATGTTGAAGAGTACTGGGCCTAAAACAGAGCCTTGGGGTATTCCACTGCATACTTCCCTCCATGTTCATTTAACAACTGTGTTATTAACTTAACAGCTGCAATGATTCACTTAAGAACTGTGGCCAGAAAGGTTGCTAAACAGAGGCAACCCCCCCCACTTAACTATTGTCTTGCTTAGCAACAACATTTTGGGCTTAACGGTGGTCAAAAGTCGAGCACTGCCTATAATGTTGTCCTAAACATTATGTAGGATTGGACTAGATGAGTGTTTCTTGAAACTTGACAACTTTAAGATATGTTGATTTCAGTTCTCAGAATTCCATAGCCAAGATGTCCCTATGGGGCCCTTTAGGTCCAAAATTCCATGCCCCTATGCATCTCTTGATGGAAGCTATCTGTGGTCCCTTTTTTGCATCATCAAGCACATATATACAACAGCTTGTTTTAAAGCAATACATAAAATCTGAAGAAGATACACAAAATATAGGCTGATGCCTAAGGCACAATTACTGTACTGCAAAGCCTTATAACCTACTTTATGGATCAGAGATTTTGCCAACTCTCATTAAAACAATTGGAAAAACAACAACAAAAGCAAACGAGATCTGGATGTGTGTTTGAGAGGCAAAATCAGAGAACAATATAGTCTCAGGTTCATGAATGTTAAATGATTTATAATTGGGCTTGATTACTAGGCACAAACATCCTGGTACCGGAAAAAATTAAATCCACCAGATGGTCAATAAGTGAGTACATACACGTTTTAATTACCAAAGATGTTGAAAGAGGCTGGTGAATTTGTAGCACAGATAAAGAAAGAAGCAGAGCAGCAGAAGCCCGGTCTTAGGTCTGATGCAGAAAAGCAGGAGCAGAGGAACTGGCTGAAAGAACAGCCTACTCATATTTCTCTACAAATAACATGCCAGGTCTGAAGGAACAGATCACTTCAAAAGATGAGGAGCATTCTCATCCATCATTTATCAATGCTGCTTGCTGTCAGGGAGCTGTGGGTACCATTAAAGCTCTGTACTGTTAAAACTACTGTTGCTCTGTCTATCACAATCCAATGAAATCTATGGATAGGAATCAAAGTTAATGCAGTGGGCAGGGAGGGTGCTGAATTCAGATCAGAACTACCTTTAGAAGTATCAATCACATCCTGCATATTCGGTTTGATCAAACATGTTAACTAGCAGAGGTACTAAGGTAGCTTTTAATCAATTTGAACGAGGAAAAAGAGAGAAGAATCAGAAGAACCCCCGGCTGGATGCTAGTTTTCCTTTTAATTACATTATAATTTCCATGGATTATACCATATCTGAGCATGTACACACAGATTTGTGGCAAAGCCTACCTACTGCTATAGCAGAGGTGGGTTTCAGTGGGTTCTGACCAGTTCTGGAGAACCGGTAGCAGAAATTTTGAGTAGTTCGGAGAACCGGTGGTAAAAATTCTGATGGCCCCGCCCCCATCTATTCTCTGCCTCCAAGTCCCAGCTGATCAGGAAGAAATGGGGATTTTGCAGGAACCTTCCCCTGGATTGGGGAGGGAATGGAGATTTTACAGTATCTTTCCCCTGGAGTGGGGTGGGAATGGAAACTTTACAGTATCCTTTCCCTGCCACGCCTACCAAGCCACACCCACAGAACCGGTAGTAAAAAAAATTGAAACTCACCACCACGCTATAGGTAATTGCACTATCAAGCAGATAACAAAATGAAAAAGAAAAGTCAAAATAGTGGATAAATAATAACATTCCCCTATTTCAAGATCTGAAATGTTGTTACTGCTATCATAAAACAATAATAAAATACCTGTAAAAATTGAGCCTACCCAAGGTTATTCTTACTATATATAGTTTGCACAGATCTGCAGTCCAAAGCATATAATTTATATGGAAGAAGAGATCCGAAATGCTCTATGCATATCAAAATGTATATTAACATATTGCATAGTTTTTTTTAATCCTTATAAATTCAGCATCATCAACGACTAGGTGACTTTAGAAATTTAAATTATGAACAAATAATTCATGTCTCTTCAAAAAGACAAAATAGCTTCCCCAATTTCATGCCATTGTATTACAATGCCCAAAATTCGCACACAAATTTGGTCCATGTTTGGTAGCAATTATAGAAGTTTTTAATGCAACACATCAGTAGACTACTAGATATGGAAGGAAGATAGTTCAACAATTTCAGTTTGAGGAAAATAATAGAGATAGAAGTCCTCAAAAAAAGAGCCACCTGGAGTTGTCCCAAATAGTAAGCTGGGTGATATATAAATTTAATGAATGATAACAATAAATAATAAAAACATACAGATAGCCTGCAACAAATAAATGAAATATTCTATCCAAACCAAACTCGTCTCTCCATGACACTTATATTTTAAACGCAATTGCATTTTAGGCAACATTTTAACAACTTTATATTTTGTGCATAAAACCAATTGATCTTTGCTTACAGGCAAACATAAGGAAGACAGGCAAAAGTATTCTCTTTCGGTAGCAGCACTGTTTATGCTATACCAGTAGGAACAGGAACTTAAAGTCAGCTTAAAAGCCTACTTCTAATTTTCTGGTCTCTGTTTTTCAAGATTATTGAAAAGAAGTACAAATTAAGCCTCACAGAGTACTTCAGACTAAATTAAGGATTTGCAAAGATTTTCCACTGAGAAGAATAAATTACAGGTTTAGGAAAAAACTGCACTCGTTCTTTGAGCCAAGGGTTACCCTGGGCCTTGAAATAGAAGACCGAGATAAAAAAAAATAGAGCCGTCCAACAAAAGCTGTACTTAATTAAAACAATAGTTCAATGCATTAATTAAAATGGAATGTATTTAATTTAAAAGATTTAATTCTTTCATATTTAATAATTTCTGTGTTGGGTAACTTAAAAAGAACAATTCAATAGCAAATGTGGGAGAGCTCTGGGGCCATAGCTGAGGCTTTTGAGGGGATCATGTGGCTTTGTAGCCTCAGTTATGGGACTCTGATTTAGAGCTTAGAATACTGTACTAAGATGTATATAGTTATGGATCATCACTTGGCTATGGAAGATACTATAGCATGAGTCTGTTTTATCTATTTATCTATCATCTCTCTCCCCCCACTCTCTACAGATCCTCTCACTAACCTAGCTAAGAACAATCTAAAACTCCAAAAATGTTGATAAAGGTTGCATCTCACGCATAGTTCCAATTCCTTCATTTCAAATGTTCATATGTCTAGCCAAAGCTTTCATTGAACAGCTATTATGATGCATTAAAATTTCTGTTTCCATATGTTAAGTTCGGGCAATGAAGAGGCAGGAGACGGTACAAGTGACAACAGCTCTTTGGTTTATTGTGATCCCAGCCAAAAAGCAACAGGCAAAACCCCTCTTTAAATACTATTTTGGCTGAGGCTTCAACCAATCAGCAACGTGCTTGTTCCCGCCCAAACTTCCCTCCTAAAGTTTAAATACATTACACCATACGTGTATATGTTGTGAATTTTTGTGAAGAAGAAATATTGAGTAGATATATTCTGAATACCACAAAGCACTTCCTGTTCCAGATAATCCAGATAATTTTGTAATTGCATGCACCACTGCTGGAAGATTTGGAATGGGCCATTCCAAAGAAAATAAAAATGTTTTGGGGGGGGGGAATTCTAGTGTTGGATTGCTTTTTTTACATACATTCAGAGAAAAGCTGCTCCTTAAACAGATATGAATTTATTACTGGTTGATTTTAATGTCTAAGCAAAAAGAAGAAAAATATTAATCAGGCCAAATTATGGTCAGACTTTCCACAAAGTTGATAGAAAGCCAATTCATGGAGAGGCAGTGAATACATGTCTTCCATCCAGGCTTTCAGGTCAGCTACAGATTTTTCATCAATATAAAGTAAGATTTTTAGCAGCCTCCCAAACAGCAGAATCTAAAATTAACACCCCTTTAGTGACATTGTGATTCAATTGCTACATTCAATTGCTACATTTACGGTTTTTGACCCAAGTATGTCCTCATGGAATTTGTACTGATTTAATGATGAACTTTCATCACTTGGCACCTTGGCATTATATTTAAAAAGGAAGAGTCTACCTGTCCACAATCCATTTCATATACCTTGTAAATTATAATTTTTTTAAGAAACCATAATATATGCAGTTTAATATTGTCTAGCAAAAAACAAAACACCAAACGTTAGGACAGTCTTATTCTCTCGCCCCTTCTGTTCAACATCTATATGAAGCCGCTGGGTGAGATCATCAGTGGCTTCGGTGTGAGGTACCAGCTGTACGCTGATGACACCCAACTGTACTTTTCCACACCGGGCCACCCCAACGAAGCTATCGAAGTGCTGTCCCGGTGTTTGGAAGCCGTACGGGTCTGGATGGGGAGAAACAGGCCCAAGCTCAATCCCTCCAAGACAGAGTGGCTGTGGATGCCGGCATCCCGGTACAGTCAGCTGAGTCCACGGCTGACTGTTGGGGGCGAGTCATTGGCCCCGATGGAGAGGGTGCGCAACTTGGGCGTCCTCCTGGATGAACGGCTGTCTTTTGAAGATCATTTGACGGCCGTCTCCAGGAGAGCTTTTTACCAGGTTTGCCTGGTTCGCCAGTTGCGCCCCTTTCTAGACCGGGATGCCCTATGCACGGTCACTCACGCCCTCGTGACGTCTCGTCTGGATTACTGCAATGCTCTCTACATGGGGCTCCCCTTGAGGGGCATCCGGAGGCTTCAGTTAGTTCAGAATGCGGCTGCGCGGGTGATAGAGGGAGCCCCTCGTGGCTCCCATGTGACACCTCTCCTGCGCAGACTGCACTGGCTACCTGTGGCCTTCCGGGTGCGCTTCAAGGTCTTGGTAACTATCTTTAAAGCGCTCCATGGCATAGGGCCGGGCTATTTACGGGACCGCCTGCTGTTACCAAATACCTCTCACCGACCCGTGCGCTCTCACAGAGAGGGACTCCTCAGGGTGCCGTCAGCTAGGCAGTGCCGTCTGGCGACACCCAGGGGAAGGGCCTTCTCTGTGGGGGCTCCCACCATCTGGAACGAACTCCCCCCAGGACTTTGTCAACTTCCGGACCTCCGAACCTTCCGTCGCGAGCTTAAAACACATCTATTCATCTGCGCAGGACTGGATTAGATTTTAAATTTATATTGGTTTTAATGGGTTTTATTATTTATATTGTTCTTTTAAAAATTCGGCCATGTAGAATAAGTTTTTTAACTGTTATTTTATCCTGTATTTATATGTACTTTTTTACTTGCCTGTGAACCGCCCTGAGTCCCTAGGGAGATAGGGCGGTATACAAATGTGATAAATAAATAAATAAATAAATAAATATCTTTAGTGAATGGACCTTCTTCAGTCTTATGTTCCTAATAAGGTTGTTTTATTTCACTAAAATACCACAGAACACAAAAATGATGACTGCCATTCTCACCATAAGCTAACAGAAATAAAAACACATCTCCCGTAAGGGTAAAGGAGTCCCTGTGGATTTTACTCTGCTAGTCGTTGCCGCCTATAGGGGTAAGTGCTCATCTCTGTTTCACCTATCGTGCGCTTAAAACAACTCTAGGCCGTGTTTTCCCTTTATCCATTTCGAAAATATTTTAGTGTTGTTGTTTTTTGAAAGAAGCATTACAACTATATACAATCAACGCTTGCAAAAACAACAATAACAACAGCCATCTCCGGGAACGGAGATGAAAACACTTCCGACAAACGATTAGCAGAACGTTTCTGCCGTATTTTGAACTGCTTCGGCTCCCGTAATTCCCCTCCAGCTTCCTACAATACTGGAGAGGTTTGCCGAATGACGGCCTGGATATGGAATGGTCGTTTGGGGCAAAGCTGGGCGTCTCCGTCTTCTTTTTCCCTTTGCTGATTCTCTTCGTCCTGCGGTTCGTGAAGCGACGTCTTCCTGTCACTCCTAATGCTGATGTCAAACTCCTGGTGGTTGCCGGTTCTGGTAAGACAAAAAGTTAGAAACAGCCAATTACCGCGGGTTGCTGCGGCCATCCGGACTACATTACCCAAGAAGCAAAGCAAGCCGCTACAGCAAGGGGGCATTCTTGATGCTGAGAGCTGTGCTTGCTAGTTATGCTGGAAGTTGTAGTTTCTTCGAAGAAATTTTTGCTTGGAATTGAGTGTACCTGTTTAGAGAGGAATCGCGGGGGGGTGGGGTGGGGTTCTCCGGCTAATATTTTAGAGGCAGAATATCACGGCTCCATTCGTGATTTTAATTCTTAATTCCAATTGCTTAATTCTTCTTTGGCAATAATTGTTAATAGCCTGAGATTAGCATGACCCAGGGTAATCTAAACCTGGATGTCTCCTGTTTTAGACCACCCTTCTGGCTACACCAACTCTGGTTTTTGGTGTAGTCTGATGGAAATATTACAATGGCATCTTAGTAGAAGTATCTCTAACTACCTAAGTATTTGAAAAAGAATATTTCATACAACAACAACTGTTGACTTACAACAGTTCGTTTAGTGACAGTTCAAGGTTATAACAGCATTGAAAAATGTGACTTACGACCGTTTTTCACCCTTATGACCATTGCAGCATCCATGTGATCAAAATTCAGACACTTGGCAACTGATTCATATTTATGACCTTTTGCGACCTTCTGATAAACAAAGCCACTGGGGAAACCGGATTCACTTAACAGCCAGGTTACTAATTTATCAACTGCAGTGATTCACTTAACAACTGTGGCAGGAACGGTTGTAAAATGGAGCAAAACTCAACAAATGTCTCACGTAACAACAGAAATGTTAGGCTCAATTGTGGTCGTAAGTCAAGGACTATTTGTATAGCCACTTTTGAATTCCAGAGTGAGTTCTTGTCTGCTTTTTTTTCTTTGCTCTGCAGCCAAAATGATAAAACAACAAAGCTCCTTCCCCCTCCCATTGCCTTTCTCTTGAGGTTGGGAAGCAGGAAAACCTATAAGGAAAAGACAACCTACCTCTGCTCTCTTGCACTGAGACAGGGAGAATTTTCCACTAAGAAGCAGTGTTCTGACTAGTATTTGGTCCTCTTTTCTTGCTGGGGAGGAAAAAAAGCAGCTAGCTCTTTTATACTTGTTAGTAAAGTTCACACGTCATATCAAATATGGTTTGTTTGATTTAGATACAGCATACCTAAACTCAGAACTACCTTTTGTAAACCATGGTTTATGGTTTAGTTTGATGTCACACTAGGCCAATATAATTTACTCAAACTGGTTAAAACTGATCACAGCTTAGCACTACATGGGCACTGTCTCTTTGTAAAACAAATTATTTATTTATTTATTAGATTTTTATACCGCCCTTCTCCCGAAGGACTCAGGGCGGTGCACAGCCAAGTAAAAACAGCAAGCACATAGACAAAATTAAAAAACATATTAAAAAACTGATTATAAAGTGGTCAATTAAAATTAAAACTAAAGTAAAACAATCCTAAAACCCCACTTAAAATTTCCTCAAGCTAGCCCCGCACGGTGGAATAAGAAAGTCTTGAGCTCGCGTTTAAAGGACCGGAGGTCGGGGAGTTGACGCAACCCCGGAGACAACTCATTCCATAGGGCTGGAGCCCCCACAGAGAAGGCCCTCCCCCTGGGGGCTGCCAGTCGGCATTGTTTGACTGACGGCACCCTGAGGAAGCCCTCCCTATGGGAGCGCACAGGCTGATGGGAGGCTATAGGTGGCAGTAGGCGGTCCCGTAAGTAACCCGGTCCTGTGCCATGGAGCGCTTTAAAGGTGATAACCAGCACCTTGAATTGCACCTGGAAGACCACCGGCAACCAGTGCAGGCTGCACAGGAGCGGTGTTATATGGGAGCATCGCGGTGCCCCTTCAATTACCCGCACAGCCGCATTCTGGACCAGTTGGAGCCTCCTGGTGCTCTTCAAGGAGAGCCCCATGTAGAGAGCAGCTTAGTATGGGCATTCACATGCCCTGTCTCTTTGAATTGGCTAGTGTTCCACACCGCTTAGTAGTTGATGGTGGGTAAAGGGAAATCTGCTTTGCCACCTCTTGCTTTCTCTTCTTTTCTCTCCCTCCCACATAACAGTGAAATAAAACAGGTAAGTTGGTCATCCTCTCCATTTCCTTTGGTGCAGGCATTCTTAGTCCAGCCCTTCTGTTCCATTAGCCCAAGACAATATGTTAGCAAACAGAATTGGAGTGGAAAGCGACAGGTGAGTAACTGGAGACAGTGGCAACTATTACTTGCCTGGTCTTGTTGTTCTAGATTTCGTAGTGAACCACAAACTAACCAACTACATAGTTTAGCTTGCTGAACAAGCCCTTGTGGTTAGTTTATCGTTCAGTGGTCAAGGAAAGAAAGAATTGGGTTACAGTAATTAAGGAAACTATGTTTAAGTTAATTGTGGATAAGTATGGTTTGTAAAATCCAGCCAACAAAAGGTGTGAACAAAATCAACAGAATGAGAAAAATTCTTACTCTAAGTCTGTGGAACTTAAAGAAGTTAACTCTGTATTTTCAGGAGGACATACTACAGAAATCTTAAGGCTGCTTAACAGCCTCTCCAAGAAATATGCTCCCAGGCATTATGTTTTGGCTGATTCAGATAAGATGAGTGAAGAAAAAATCCGTTCTTTTGAACAGAAAAGAGCTGCAAAATACCCCGATTCCTCGGTGAGTTTTTATACCTATTTTTCTGATTGTTCATATTTTATTAAATAATAACGTCACATTTCCTGTTAAAATAGTCTTCCTTTTCCCAATTTTCATTGAAGTGCTATCCCTAAATTTTTCACTTTTCTCATTAACTTGGGGAGTTTTCCATGCAGGCCAGAGAAAGCTTCCCTGAGTACCTAAGTCCAGAGGAAGGGAGCTGGCTTTGAGATAACCTTGAAGCATCTGTATCCTCCAAACAAAACGACATAGAAAGGCAGAAGCAGCTGTCTTTCTAGAACGGGGTATCCAACCTCGGCAACTTTAAGACTTGTGGATGCTGGGTCCCCCATGGCTGATTGGGGAATTCTGGAGTTGAAGTCCACAAGTCTTAAAAGTTACCAATGCTGGACAACCTTGTTCTAAAAATTTGGCTGTGCCTTATATCTCTAATCCAGCGGTCACCAACTGGTGGTCTATGGACCACTGATGGTCCGTGAGAAAATTATGGTGGTCCACAGAAACATTATTTGCATTTTTTTTATATTGCACTAAATCAGGGGTCCTCAAACCATGGCCCCTGGGAAAGATAGGTGTAATGAATGTTTGGGTTGCTGCAGAGAGTCTCCCCCTTCTGGGTCTTTTTGTGTGGGCTGGAGGGAGACAGAAATTCCAACTTGAGGTCTGCTTCAGCCTCCTGGTGCGGGGCTTTGGGTAAAGGCTGGAGGGACGTGCTGCTGGTGATGAAGAATCAGAGGGCCTTGTTGCAGTAGGACTGCATCATGGCCTGGAACTGCCTGACCATCTCAGTCCACTGAGCCTCCAGGGGCCGGTCCCTGGCCTTGCACTCCCACAGATCTTCCCTCTGCTTGGAAAACCTATGCTCGTAGTCCTCAGTGAGATGCTTCTGCTGAGCCTCCTTCTCGGTCAGATCCAATTTGAACTGAGCTGTTTTGCCGACTCTTTCTCGTGGTGGCTGCTTAGCTCCGACAACTACTTCCTGTTGGAGCCCAAAGGAGCCTGGGTGGGCAGGTGAGGAGTGGCTGGGAGGGGAGGGTCGAATAGAGGCAAGTGAGGCGCCCTTTGATGTGAGTGACATTGAGTTGGCCATGACCACCTAGTCACATGACCACCTAGCCACGCCCATCCGGTCATTTGGCAGATCATATTAGTGGTCCGTGGGATTTAAAATTATGAATTTAGTGGTCCCTGAGGTCTGAAAGGTTGGTGACCCCCTGCTCTAATCTGTACTGTCTGCATTTATTGGAATGGGATATGTTTGATCTCTAGGCCAAATGGAGTGAGGTTTCGTATTTCTTCCCAAGTTTATGACTAGGGAGCATTTTCTTGAAAAGGTTGCTGCTGGATGTCATAAATCCTTTTCTCAAGCTGGGATCCCCTTTATGCTTCCACATTTCACTGTGCAGTGAAGCTTTCAATACACATGGTGACTATTTAAAATACTCTCTGACACCTAGAAGGTTGGGACATTTTAGAACAACCTAAGGGTGAAACTTCAAACAAACATGTTGAAGTTACATGCTTGAACCTGACTAATGGTATGTAGCCCTGTAGCATGCTTGCTTGAAAACAAATGTCCCTACCCCTGTTCCGAGCCAGACTATTTCTAGCATGGAACACGTGCCAAGCATAGATGTAGAGCTTCTGCTGACTCATCAGGGAGATGTTCTGATGATGTGTCAGAATGACCTTGGGAAACAGGAGGAAGACCCAAAGATGAGATTTACCTGTCTGATAAGAGCAATAGCAATAGCAATTATATACCACTTCACAGTGCTTTACAGCCCCTCTCTAAGCGGTTTACAGAGTCAGCACATTGCCCCCAACAATCTGGGTTCTCATTTTACTGACCTTGGAAGGATGGATGGATGAGTCAACTTTGAGCTGGTGAGGATCGAACTGCCAAACTGCTGGCAAGCTGGCAGTCAGTAGAAGTAGCCTGCAATACTGCATTTAACCACTGTGCCACCATAGTTCAGTCCACAGGTGGGAAGGGGGGGGGCGGGAAGCAAGGGAACCATTTTAGATTGGACACTGCCTAGTTTTCCAGAGACTAAAAATAGAACAGAGGCAAAATGCTTTTTCAGTCTTGCAAGATTCTGTTTCATGTAACCTTACAATAAAGATAGTTCTGAGGCTTCCTATCTGGACTACTTTATAGAGCAGTGATGGCGAGCCTTTTTGGCACCGAGTGCCGAAAAGGGAGTGCGCACTCATCTGGGGCATGACCAGGAAGAGGAGCTGCCCCAGGGGGCATGCGCACGCCAGAAAATGAACTTCCGGCCAGATAATGTGCACACGCTGATCAGCTAGCTGGGATGCATGCTCACGGCAAAAAATGGAAGACCAGCTTTTCCGGTTTCCAGCACTTCCCCACGCATAAAGGCCAGCTGATCGTCGTGTGCGCATGCGCACCAGAAACCCGGAAGAGGAACGGGTGACGCCGCGTGTGCCAGGCGATATGGCTCCACGTGCCACTTCAGGCACATGTGCCATAGGTTCGCCATCACATTTATAGGACTAACAGATATTTTACTATATAGCTAGCTGACAGTTATTAGAAAATAAGTAACACGTTTTTCTATTAATTATATTACTGAAATGAAGGGGAAAATAGTAAATAAAAGTTGGGTTCTGTAAGGAGAGATCCTCAGTTCCATCAGTCCATTTATTCAAAATAATTCCTTGGGCTTAATACGCTATAGTTCAAAGGTATATATTTTTTTAAAATCAAGCTGCTTGATGAATCCTGGGTCCTAATTAAAAAAAAAAGATTTCACAAGTCTGAGATCTGCTTGCCTTTCTTCTAGCAATTAAAAAAAAATGTTAAAAGTGGCATAGCCTAAGCATCAGAACAGATTAGTTAAGCTTTGGGGGTTTGCGATGTCTTGCATTGTTGAACTGACTCATGAATAATTTCCATTAATTGCTCATTACTTATTTGTCACTGTGTATTTAAGATCCTTGAGATAATCTATTAAACATATTCCGATACTATTTTTCTTAAAATTTCCAGACCAAAGTGAAACACTTGACAGGGCTTAAATTGCTCTGGGTTTGGGTTTGGGGGAACAGGATGGAGGGACTGTAGCCATAATCTTTTTTTTTTAATTGAAAAAGTTTTACAAAATTTCCCCCCCTTTCCCCTCTCCCCCCTTTCCCCCCTCCCCCCTCCCTTCACAAACCCCTCCCCGATTTCCCGGAACAAACACAAGGTATAGTAAAATTAAAACAAACATATACTAAAAAAATTTCCTTCCTAACTAAATTATAATCCTACAATTCTCACCAATTCCTAACCTCCCCCAAAACAATCAAAAATATGTAGCCATAATCTTTGATATGCTTCAATTTGTTTCCCAGTGGTATTGCATTATTCATGGGGAAGGGAAGGGAACTATTGGAAGTATTCCAAACCACAAGGTTGCAATCCTATATACATTTCTTGGAAATAATGTCCCTTTGAACTCAGTGAATCCAAGTAAACTATGTAGGATTATTCTCTGACTCTATTTGAACATCATGATTCACAAGATAAATTTGCATAATGTGCAAACCCAAAAAGCACCAGAGCACCAGAACAGGGGAGATCAGTTTCCAAACCAAAGCAACCTCCCATTTGTTTAGGGCTCAATTATCCTGTTCAGCCATAGGTATATAACAAAAATATGGGCTAACATAATGTGAACCCTCTCTTCGGACTGCTTTATATAGAGATAGATGCCTAGAATGCTTTCCCTCAAATAATACTTTTCTAGCCCTTCCAACTTCATTTTTTTGTTCTTTTGGATTACTCACCCTGGAGATACATAGAATATGCCTGCAATTACATTTCTGTCCTGGCATCATGATGCTTTTCTACTAGCAGTAAGATTGGTAGCCACATTTCAAAATTCTCCAGCCTGACGTTTCATGGAAGCACTAGACATCTATAATCCACAAACGTGATTATTAGCAGATGTTTAGCCCAGACTACTGTAACCTGATGAGTTTCAGATGAATTGAACTCCAACTGCTATAATCCTGTGGGTGAAGACTACATAAACCGATCCAACCCATTTGAAGAATGAACGATTGGGGAACTCCTGTGTATATTTATCCAGGCTGCTGGAATAGGATGTTACACAACACATTTCTAGTTTTGTACCTTATTCAATTCACATCCAAACTTGTTCTCCTTACAGCTTTGCCAGCACTTCTTTCTTACTTGAATTAGTATGGGACATAGCTAATTCCCAATTCTGCTTCTACAATAAAGATAAACTGGGAGGCTTGGAGATGGGTGGATTGAAGATACACACACACACACACACTTTTTAAAATCTCTTTCAGTGCAGAATTCATACTCTTTTCATTTCTTCCTTTTTATTTTTTTAACCGCCTAAGAGTAGCTCCACAACAAGAGAGATGGCAAATAAATTTAACAAATAAATAAAACATCAGAAAGAAGAATGGCGTTTAACTGATAGATAGCTTACTATGTGTATATTATTCTATTTTCTTTTAAGGTTGGGGTATCAAAAGGCCAAAAACATGAAAGCTATGTTTCTATGGGACTGACTTCTAAAGTTTCAATTTTTGCTGGAACATTTTTGTTTTTACTTTCTTTTGAGCAGGCATTGTCTCTGAAAATTGTCTTTGGTAGGATTTTGTACTGCATGAGACTGCTTTCCTTCTGCCACCCCAGTTCCTTGTCTAATCTAAATACTGTATTTTTCGGACTATAAGACGCTCCAGACCAGGGGTCCCCAACCTTTTGGACCTCAGGGACCACCAAGTTTATAATTTTAAATCCCACAGACCACTAATATGAATCCAGCGCACCGCTGGCTGAAGCGCCTGAACTCCCACTGACGGGATGGGGTCCTTCAGGCACTGTCCCTCCTCTCTCTTTCTCTCTCTCTCTCTCCCCCCTCTCTCTCCCACTCTCTCATTTTCTCTCTTTCTCTCTCTCCCACTCATTCTCTCTCATTTTTCTTTCTCCCCCCACTCTCTCTCTCTCTTTCTTCCCCTCTCTCCCACTCTCTCTCTCATTCTCTCTCATTTCTCTTTCTCTCTCCCCCCACTCTCTCTCTCTTTCTTCCCCCACTCACTTTCTTTCTTCCCCTCTTTCTGTCTCTCTCTCTCTCCCACACTTTCTCTCTCATTCTCTCTTTCTCCCCCCCCCCCGTTTCCCTCTCATTCCCTCTCCCCCTCCTCTCTCCCACTCATTCTCTCTCATTCTGACACTGAGACTCAAACTTACAGACAGGCCCCAAAATTTTGTGAGTTGAGAAAAGAAAAAAAAAGAAAAAAAAACACCAAGGAAATTTAAAAAGCAGGATCAAAAAGAGCACCAATAGCGAAGGGGCATGAAGAAGAAACGGGCAGTGCAAGTGGGATAAGAAAGGAGAATAAGAGAGAGGCAGGGAAAACACAGGGACGAAAACTAAACAAAAAGGAATGACATATAGCGAAGTAAGAAAGTGGGATAATATTATCAGGCAGATCTTCAGAGTTCACACCACATCCCTTAGTATCTTGAACTCTGTGAGCCATTGGTCTTTTCCCCTTTTCAAGTATATGATCTAGTCTTTCTTTAAAGTCACTAAGCAATCCGAGATCAGGGGTGAAATGTAAAATTTGTTACTACCGGTTCTGTGGGTGTGGCTTGGTGGTGGTGGTGGTGGAAATGTGACTGGGTGGCCATGGTCAACTTTTTTTTTTTAACTTTTAAAAGCATTTTTTAAAAATGCTTAAAAAAGGTTGCTTTACAAGAGGTTGTAAAAAAAGGCTTTAAAAGCTTGTGATGATCAGGCAACTCAGCTGGGATCGCCAGAGGAGCCTTTTAAAAACTTCTGTTTTTACAACCTCTTTGGCCAAAGAGGTTGTAGAAAAAAGCTTTTAAAGGGTTCTGACGATCCCAGCTGAGCCGCGTGATCATCAGAGGCTTTTTTTTTTACTTTTAAAAGCATTTTTTTCGGCTGAAGAAAAAATGCTTTTAAAAGTACAAAAAAAAAAAACCTCTGATGATCACGCGGCTCAGCGGGGGCCGGGGGGGCGGGGGGAGGCCAGGGATTTTTGCTACCGGTTCTCTGAACCACCTGCCGCCATCGCTACCAGATCGAGCGATCCAGTCCGAACCAGGAGCATTTCACCCTTGTCCGAGATGTCTTGGTGATTGGCTCTTATTCTTATCCAAAGTCTTTATTCTTTGTGCTTAATCTAAAAACGCTAGATCATTGGAATGTTGTCCTAAACAAAACGAATGGAAAATGTAGAAATTCTGATGAGAAAGAAAATGCCATACATCCTTATTTCCTAAGTCCAGTGTCCCTTTCGTAGACACAGATCCAAAGCAAAGATTGTGGGGTCCTTGGTGGTCTCTAAGCTTGGTGGTTTTCTTGCAGATTTTTCATTACCCAACTAGTTAGGGTAGTGAAAAATCTGCAAGAAAACCACCAAGCTCAGAGAGCACCAAGAACTCCACATTTCAACCCCGAGCTTCAAATATTCTCTTCTAAAGCAAAGATTTAAAGTAAGATATCAAACTAGGTTGAATATCTTGAGCTGTGGTGGCACAATGGTTAGAATGCAGTACTGCTGACTACTTCTGCTGACTGCTGGCTGCCAGCAAGCAGTTCAGCAGTTCAATTCTGCTACCAAATACCTCTCACCGACCCGTGCGCTCTCACAGAGAGGGTCTCCTCAGGGTGCCGTCAGCAAGGCAATGTCGTCTGGCGACGCCCAGGGCAAGGGCCTTCTCTGTGGGGGCTCCCACCCTTTGGAACGAACTTCCCCCCGGACTCCGCCAGCTTCCGGACCTTCGGACCTTCCGCCGCGGGCTTAAAACATATTTATTTAATTGTGCAGGACTGAGCTAGGTTTTAAATTCATGGGTTTTAATTGGGTTCTATTTGTATATTTTAATTAACGGGCTTTCAAATAAGTTTCTTAATTGTTTTTATTCTGTATTTATATTTATATGTTTTTAAATGCCTGTGAACCGCCCTGAGTCCTTCGGGAGATAGGGCGGTATATAAATACGATTAATAAATAAAAATAAAATAAAAAATTCACATCAGCTCAAGGCTGACTCAGGCTTTACTCTGTAAACTGCTTATATATAAAGCACTGTGAAGCGGTATATAAGTCTAAGTGCTACTGCTATCTTTCATACACTAGAATGGGTAGTCCACTGTCCTGAACACCAAACCTGAGTTTTCTACCTAATTTTATTGTCCAAATGGTTAAAAGGCAATTTAATTAATTTGCATTCTCACTCAATTTAGTAGCAGATTAAATAAAGTTCATGATTGGAAATGCAATCCCACATGTAGGAAATCCTATTTTAGAAGACTCATTTCATCTCCTTTCACACAAAAGACTAGATTAGATTTCCATGAATTAGATTGCTATCAGTAGCTACTAATATTGATGCTGTTGTGGCTTTCTAGAATCACAAGCAGCATGCTTTAAGTATCAGTTGCTCTACATCAACTATGGAAGTGACTAACGCCCATCTGTCTTCCTGAATTTGTTTTTTTTATTTATTAAACAAATTTGTATAACCACCCAACTCACACTCCGCAACTGCTTGACTACTGTCAAATACAAAATGCTAAATTACACTGCCTCTTGCCTCAGTTTACATAACAATAATCTAAATATTACCAGTCTAAATTGCAACTAAATCTAACATTTCCAGTCAACTATAGTTGGATACATGCTGCCACCTGCAGTAAATTGGGGGAAAATAAATTATTTTTGAAATTATTTTTAAACCAAACAAGTGAAGGAGTAATATGTGAAAACTACTTCATAATATGAATGCAAAAGTCTCTGTGTGAGGAATGCATGAATTGTTTAATTTTTTTTATTTAAAGCAATTGGGTTCTTTTTGGCCTAAACCAGGGCTGTCAAACTCCTGGCCCACTGCCAGATGCGTCACGCGCTGGCCACACCCATGGTTTAGCGAAAGGGGGGGAAGTCCCGACACGTCTTGTGACACCCTGGCCTAAACCCACCCATTTTTTAGTATAGCCCTTGGACTGCCACAAAAGCTAACACAGCCTCTTTTCCATGGGAATCAATATTTAAAGCAATTTAATGACAAATAGTTGAAATAGAATTGTATAACTATAAATGCAACATTCCGTTGATACAGGTAGTCCTTGACTTATGACTGGTCACTTAGTGACCTTCAAAGTTATGAAGGATTCCCATTAAAGCTACTTACGACTCAGTTCTGAACTTATGTCCAGGAACTTTCCCAATAGTCACATGACTGCATTTGGAGACCTCAGCAACTGGCTCATGTTTACAACTGTTTACAGCGGTCTACAGTCACATGGCTGCAATTTATGACATGTTTCCAGAAGTTGGTGTTTTACTTCAGGTTTCTGGAAAAAAATGCCCCATAGTGAACAATGGGTTTGTTTAACAATCATGATGTTTGCTTTAAGACCATCCCGTTTGCTTAACAACCACTACTAAAAAGGTGGTAAAATTGAGTCCGGTCATGTGATGACTGAGTTTACGACCATCACAAATTACGACTGTAGGGAAGCTGTAGGGAAGCTGCTTGCCCGTGTAGTACTGAAGAGGCTCCAGGTGCTTGCAGAGAGTGTCTATCCAGAATCCCAGTATGGATTTCGAGCCAACAGGTCCACTACTGACATGGTCTTTTCCCTTAGACAGTTGCAGGAGAAATGCAGGGAACAAAGACAGCCACTTTTCGTAGCCTCCATAGATCTTATGAAGGCTTTTGACTTGGTTAGTAGGGACGGCCTTTATAAAATTCCCCCAGGATTGGATGTCCTCCTCAACATCATCAGGTCCTTTTATGAGGAAATGAAGAGCACTATAGTTTTTGATGGCTTAACATTAGATTCCTTTGACATTCAAAGTGGAATGAAGCAAGACTGCGTCCTCGCACCAACTTTATTCAGGATCTTTTTTGCCGTCATGCTGAAACATGTTTTTGGAACTGCAACAGAGGGTATTTATCTCTGGATCAGATCAGACGGAAAACTTTAATCTCTCTAGTGTCTTTAGAGCAAAGTCTAAAGTCCAGCTGAAATGTTTACGGGATTTCCTCTTCACTGCCGATGCTGCCATTACTGCTTACTCTGCCGAAGATCTTCAACAACTTATAGACTGTTTTAGCAAGGCTTGCCAAGACTTTGGAGTAACAAAACAGCCTGAAAAAAACACAAGTCATGGGTCAGGACGTGGATTCATCTCCCTGCATTACAATCTCTGCACAAGAACTGGAGGTCGTCCATGACTTTGTGTACCTTGGCTCAACTATCTCCGACACTCTCTCTTTAGATACTGAGCTGAATAAAGTGGTCACCACATTTTCCAGACTTACAAAGAGAGTATGGCTTAATAAGCTGATGGAACATACAAAGATCCAGTCTATAGAGCCTGTGTCCTGAGCACACTTTTTTTTTGGTAAAAGTTTTTTTATTTTTTACAACAAACAAACATAAAAGCCTCTTCAATCCAGTTACAGTATGTCGGTGGGGTGGTTACACATCTCTTGTACAATTTCAAGATAATCATCTCTTTCATTCATCTAATCTTACATTGTCCAACTCTCTTACTCAATCAATCTTTAATTAAAGAATGGCTATAACATTTCATGCTCTCATTTCATGTTAATTTCCTCAAATTAGTATTTTATCTGATAACATTATTCATTCTATCTTCCTAGATCAATTTAATTCAGTTACTTCTCTTGATAACAACCTTTCTTAAATTTTTTCTAGCATATTTTTCCTTCTAACCATTGATAAAATAAATCCCATATTTTATACTATTGCTTATCTTCTTGTTCTCTGATTTCAAATGTCAATTTACACATTTCTGCACATTCCATTATCACATTCCATTATTAACACAATCCTAGCTGCTGTTGTAACATTCGCCATCAAATATTTTAATTCTCTACTGTATGTTTCAGGTATAATCCCCAACAGAAAAACTTCTGGCTTAAAGTCTATATGTTTTTTGATCATTTTCTCCAACCATGTGTGTATTTTAGTCCAATATCTTCTAGCTTCAATGCATGTCCACCACATATGGTCTGAGCACACTCTTGTACTGCAGTGAGTCTTGGACCCTTTACATACGGCAGGAGAGAAAGTTGAATACTTTTCATATGCTCTGTCTCTGACGTATTCTTGGCATTACCTAGCATGACAAAGTTCCAAATAGCGCAGTCTTGGAACGTGCTAGAATTTCTAGCATGTATACACTATTGAAACAACGACATCTACGCTGGCTTGGGCATGTTGTGAGAATGGCTGATGGTCGGATTCCGAAAGATCTCCTGTATGGAGAATTAGTGCAGGGAAAACGCCTCAGAGGGAGACCACAACTGCGATATAAGGATATCTGCAAGAGGGATCTAAAGGCCTTGGGAATGGACAATAACAACTGGGAAACCTTGACCTCTGATCGTTCAGCTTGGAAGCTACAGACGCAGCATGGCCTTCTCCAATTCGAAGAGACACTTGTTCAGCAGACTGAGGCAAAGAAGCAGTCCCGGAACCAGCGAAAACTGGAGGCTGGGCAGGGGACAGAATGTATCTGCCCTCAATGTGGAAAAGATTGCCACTCTCAAATTGGTCTTTTTAGTCACACTAGATGCTGTTTTAGGACCTTTTTCCAGAGCACAATACCATAGTCTTTTGAGACTGAAGGATGTATTTTACCTCTGAAAAGAACAAAAACATGAATAACAATCCCAAAAAAAAATACATTTTATGGAAGGCGCTGTCTCCAGAACAAGCTCTGAATGTTGATGGTCTTTTAAGTATCTTCTTCAGGAAGAACAACTTAATGAGCATGGTGCACCAGTCACATTTTCCTCTGACCAGCTGGAAATGATGTAGACAGAAGACCAGAGACCTGTCTCATGGGGCTGTCAGCTATGGTTATTCGGTTTCCTTAGGAACTTCCCTAGGCTAGATTTTGAGTAGTAAAAGATGGTTTTGTGGTTTCATCTGACAGTTATTATTGTATGTTTGATTCATTTTAGGTCTGATTGCAAAGATACAGAGTGTGTTTTGATGTGGTTCTGTTTTGTACTTATGGAATCTACCTGAAACAAATCTAAGATTAAACATTCATGCCAAGTAATATTCAAAGCTTGGCAGGTACTTCTAAGAGGGTATGAACTCAGAAGATGTAATTTCATATTGTTAGCCCAGAAATAGACTGAGAGATGTGGTGGCTTAGAGGTGAAGATGCTTCCTCACAATCAGGAGGCTGAGAGTTCAATCCTAGGCAACGACAGATGTTTCTCTATCAGGGCACAAAGAGAAAATACCTGCTATAAACTCCATATAGGCGTTAGGAAGGGCATCTGGCCAGTAAATGCACATCTCCAATCGCCTGACTCTACCGCAATAAAAGGGATAATAGGGTCATAAAAAAAACAACAAGATCTTAAACTCCCATTTTACAATAAATGCTCAGAGAGTTAGATGGGTAGATGCACAAGCAGACATGAATGTAGGTGAGTAGGGGGAGGAAGAGAGAAGAGGCTGCTGAAATGAAGAAAATTCAAGGTAACCCAGATTAGACTTTTATTGTCTGAAAGACTGAATTCAGTTCTGAAAACAAATTCTTAAACTCAGTGACCGCTCAGAGATAACCAAATAGTGTGTGTCTTTCTTTGGATGATTTGGGGATTACAGGAGGAAAAGGCTAGTCTTACTAACAATTGTCCACCAGATGGGGCACTTGATCTAGTGCTGTGTGAACTCAAAAAAGTGACTTGTTTTTAGTAACCTGGAGAGGCTGGTTGCATGCTAGCTACAGGAAAGGTCACAGCCTCCATGGCCCTACAGAAAATGAAATAGCCTACCAGAAAAACAAACATAGCTTCCTGCCAAGGAAGCCGTGGGAGTTATTGTAATAGGTTTCTGAGAAACAGAATCATAAAGTTGGAAGGAACTTTGGTGCAGGATAATTTTTTTTTAACCTGTGGAAATTAAACAAACAGCAGGATATACCAGCCTGGTCACTCCTTGTAGAGATAATACTGGTAGTTGCAAATAAGCTATTAAATATAAGATTGGTCTAGGCCAGTAATGGCTACTCTTTTTGCCACCGCGTGCCAGGAGGTGGGGGGGCTGGGGGGGTCACATGCGTGTGTGGCCACACCCGTAATTCTATGCGTCCCGCCTCCATGCATGTGACCCCCTCCCCTGTTTCTGGCATGCGATGGCCCGATAGGCCCATTTTTCTCTCTCACCTGGCTCCAGAGCCTCTCTATGAGTCTGGGGAGGTGAAACGGCCTCCCCACTCAGAGGCCCTCCGGAGGCCAGAAACGGCCCATTTGCCAACTTCCGGTTGGACAGGAAGTGATTTTTTTGCTGTCCCTAGCCTCCAGAGACTTCTAGAGGCTCTGGAGATTGGGAACAGCAAAAAATGTCACTTCCTGTCCAACCAGAAGTTGGCAAACAGGCAGTTACTGGCCTCTGGAAGGCCTCCGCGGGGAGTAGGGTGGGGAAGGCTGTTTTTGCCCTCTATCTGTCATAGAGAGGCTCTGGAGCCAGGTGAGAGAGAAAAACGGGCCTCCCCCCCGACCCTCTGGAGGCAGGAAACAGCCTGTTTCCCTACTTCTGGTGGGCCTAGAAGGCCGAAAAAGCTGAGCTCGCATGCCCACTGATATGGCTACGCATGCCACCTGTGGCACGCGTGCCACAGGTTCGCCATCACGGGTCTAGGCTGCCTAGCTCTATATTTCTCAAGGTCTTAACCAAAAGATTTTTCCTGAATGCTACTTTGAAGAAAGAAAAAGTCTTGGTCACAAGAAATTCAGCACGGATTATTATTTTAGTAACCCAAAAGGAAGATTTGTTTCTTTTTCAAAGAATTTACCTCCAAACTGGAAAGGTTGCCTTAAATTTGCTGAGATTCCTTCCCTTTTTTTTTTTTTTTGGGGGGGGGGGCTGGGGACCTTAAATGTGGATTCGTTCTCCTTTGGGTTTTTTGCAGACTTATCTCCCATGGTTCATGACAATTGGATGCTGGAATGCAGCGAAAATAAGCAGGAGCCCATTCAAGTTGGAATGTCTTCTTTATCTATCACTGTTTATATAGCCGAGAATTTTATGGTACAGGAATGATTCTTATCTGCAAATCTGTCAATTCTCCCCAGGAATTACAGTTCGCCCTCCATCGCATTCCCAGAAGTCGAGAGGTCCGTCAGTCCTGGAGCTCTTCACTGCTAACCACCATGCGTTCCTTATTTTATTCTCTTCCTTTGGCCTTCAGGCTCAACCCAGATGTGGTATGTAAAGTCACTGAAACAGTAAAGAAACTAGCCAGTTCCAATAGATGTGGCTAATTGAAAATAACAGATCTTTGGTACATGTAATCCTCAATTTATAACCACAGTTGGGTCCAAATTTTATGTTGTTAAGTGAAAAAAAATTTAAGTGAGTTTTGCCCCGTTTTATGGCTGTCCTTGGCACATTTGTTAAGTGAATTACTGCAGTTGTTAAATTAATAACATGATTGTTAAGTGAATCTGATTTCCCATTGACTTTGCTTGTCAGAAGGTCACAAAAGGCAATTACATGACCCAAGGACACTGCAACGGTCATAAATGTGAGTTATGTTGTCAAGCATTCAAATATAAATCATGTGACCATGGTGATGCTAAAACACTTGTGTGAAAAATGATCATAATTCACTTTTTTCCAGTGATGTTGTAACTTTGAACAGTCACTAAATGAACTGTTGTAAGTGGAGGACTACCTGTACTTATATGGATATATGTAGGACTTTTTTTTTTTTGCAAGATTTCCTTGACTGCTGTATTTCAGGCAGTGTGAACCATAGTTCGTCATGACAAGTACTAAGTCTGTACAGATCTTGGATTCGTACACAATTTTTGTTTGCCAGTTTTTATTTCTGTTTATATTTTACTATATGCTATCCAAATTAGGCAAACTATGGTCAGATTTAATTAATACAGTGGTTGAGGCTAGTTTTATATTAACCATTATTAATATTACCGTGGAAATGTTGATGCGTCTCATACACCAAATTCAGCCATTTTTGGCCTCCCAAAGCCCTGCCCTGCTTGTCTCATTTTTTGTGAAAAATTGGCTTGTTTTTCACAAAAACAGGGCACATCGAGGCTTTGGGAGGCCTGCAGAGTGCTCCTGTGGGCTGGGGAGGGCAAAAACACCCCCATTTTTACAAAAAGTGGGGCACGCAGAGGCTTTGGGAGGCCTGCGGAGTGCTCCTGTGAGCTGGGGAGGGCAAAAATGACCCCGTTTTGGCGAAAAACGGGCCTGTTTTTCGCAAAAATGGGACACACACAGGGTTTGGGAGGCTTGCAGAGTGCTCCTGGGGGCCAGGGAGGGCAAAAACTTTTTTTTTCTTGCTTACCTCTTCAAAATCTTGTTGTGTCTTATACACTGGTGCGTCTTATAGTCTACAAAATATGGTAACTACAATTTATGGTTTGATTTCACTGATGAACTGAATTAACAGCAGTCAGAAGGCTTACTGTTTATCTCTATTGCTAAAAACCTTGAAAGGGGAAGAAGGAAGTCAGTCCACACTAACCTGTGGTTTATAATGACTTGTATGGGCACTGCATTTTCCAATTGTTATTTATTTATTTCTCTTTTTTTCTGCCTATCTCATAGTTCAGGTAGCTCTGAAAAGCTTACAACAAATAAAATAAAAATTCAAATGATTATAAATACAAAAAGGGATTAAAATTAAAAAAAAAATAACACAAACTAAAAACAAGGAACAGAATATTATCTATTCTGTGTTTTCTTTTTGAAATTACTGTAATAGATTAACTTAAAATAAAACCAAATTTAAAAAATAAAAAAACCAAGAAAATTAGATAGATATCCTTATGAGCACTAAATCTTCATTTCTGTTTTAAATTTTTCAAATTAAAAAAAAAGTTTATTCAGTTGTAACTTCTGTTTTCATGATTGGCTGTTAATGATAAAGAACAGCTGGTAGTATTACCTCAGGTGACACATTATGAAAAAATGGACACTGCAGGATATCCCTGAATAATTATGAATCTCCTTTTTTCATCCTCTTCTCCTCCCACCCCTTCCAAGTTTGGTTTTAGATCAGCTGTGGAAGAACTCATAAAAGTAGGTTTTGCTATATTCCTGTATTTCCAAATTATAAATTATCACAGGACCATCTGTCTTCAGGAGGTTCCAGACCTTTTCCTCTTGCCTGTAGACTTGCCTATCCAGTGTGGAAAAGTGGAAGCAAATATACAGAAATAGCCAGAGCCCCAACCCATCCCTCTCCATGTCTCTTGGGAATTGCTTTCTCAACTCAACAACTGCAAAGCAAAGACATGGTTTTGTGAAACCAGCTCTGTTCTATTGGTTTCCTCTCTCTATATTGATTTTTTCCCCCTGTTCATTAAAGAGGAAGCAAAATACTTTAATTCTGATTTAAAAAGACACAATATGAGAAAAGTACATTACAGCATTGGCTTGTTACAGAGATCGTTTCATTTAATTAGTATTGACTCTATCGAGTTTTCATCATAGGAGAAATTGTCTGGAAAATCAAACAGGAAGCATCACTATGATAGGCAGAAAAGTTTAAAGAGAAGTAATTTAACTCTTTCTTAAAACAATATTTCGTTTACAGAATACTCTTGGGGCAGATGCAAGGAATAGTGACAAAGTTTGCTCACTGGTAACAGTTTAACTTTTATGCATTTTTTTTTTCATTTGAAATAGTGCCAAAAAAACGAACAAACCCCAACTTCAGAACAGTCTGCCTAATGTTACATGGACTTTGCACTGACATTTATTTTATGATTTTAAGAGGTATATAGCCACATAGTAAATCTGTATCTGTCGTTGTGGTAAATCACGGGTTTATCGAATTATTTTCACTTCAGTTAGTGAGTCAATCACACTCGGGGACCTAGTTTTAAATAGATAGTGCACTGGTTTGTGAGCTGAATGTGCTAGAAATCAGCCTGAGCTGCAGTTCATAAGCCATAATTAAATTTCTCTTCAACTATACTCTCTCAGGAGTGGGGAACCTATAGTTCTCCAGATGTTCTGGCACTGTTTTTTCTAATATCCGTCACTAATAGCCATGTTGACTGGGACTGCTAAGAGATGCAGTTGAGCCATATCACGAGATTGCAGGTTGACTACTCCATAGAACCATTCCATAGTTTAGATCAGGGGTGTAAAACTCAATTTCATTGAGGGCCGCATCAGGGTTGTGTTTGACCTTGGGGGCCAGGTGGGCATGGGCAGGATGGGCGTGGGCTGTGGTCGGTGCCTGTGGTGGCCCGAGCGCTCTTTCAGTGAAAACAGATCTTGGGAGGCTGCAATGGTCTCCTGCAACCCTCTGCCAGTGAAAACGGAGCTCGGGACGGCCGCGTGTGGCCCTCCTGAGCTCCTTTTTCACGGGAGAGGGTTGCAGGAGGCCGTTGCAGCCTCCCAAGATCCGTTTTCGCTGACAGAGGCATCGCAGGCTGGTCCTTTGCTGTTTCCAGGGCGGCCCTACAGGCCAGATCTAAGCACCCTGTGGGCCGGATTTGGCCCGCGGGCCTTGAGTTTGACACCCCTGGTTTAGATGGTAATTGTTGAGAGATGGGAAGAGAAACAGCGAGCAGAATCCAAAACACATCTGCTTCATTCATACTTCCCAGTTTAATGTATGATTAAGGGCAAGAGTTGACTTCTGAATGAAGCTGAAGCTACTTTCTTTCTTCTCCAAAAACTAGTTGCCTGATGTATTTATGATCGTAAGACAGTCAGAGTTACCCTGAGATAAGATGGGAGGCCAATACATTTTGTAAATAAATAGATAATAGTTTCTCTTAGGTGCAATAGAAAAGCATTCCCCACCATTTCTAGCTTTGCAAGGGGATGATTCCATGGGAGCAATGGGCCCACGACTTCCGCAGCCCCTGTTCCAAACGGCTCAAGGTGTGGTAGTGGGCCACGACCCACGGGTGGGGGACCCCTGCAATAGAAGATAACTATAGTGAGAACCTTGACAAGGACCATATTCCTTACCTCTGACCTTTAGAAGAGGGACAGGTCTCTCCAATTATTTGAATTAATTCTTACAAGAGGAATTTAAAATTAACTCAAAGGACTTTATGTAGCCCAAGACACATCTAGCTTGACATGCCCATCCCCACAATTTCTTTGCTTTCTCTTTCGTCTGTGAGAACAACGAAAACCTCTTGCCGCTAGATTAGGAAATCAATGCCTCTGTTCTAGGAGGCCATATCCATCAGCTAATGATTTTTGATTAAAAAAAAGAAATAATTAATTTGAAAGGTCAACTGATTTGCCTCATGAGAGACGTTAACTACTTCCTTTGAATCAAGTCTCTCTGGAGACAAGTCTCATAATAATGGAAGAAGAGAATTATGCAACATTTGATCAAACTTTCCCCAAACGATTTGCTGCATTAACTGTGTTTTCTTTAATCTCATTATCGTATAGTTTTATCAGAATCAGACCAGAGCCCTGGCTTTGATCTTAAAACAGCCTCCATAGCCTCATATATTAATCTGTCTTTGGGTGAGAGTGTATTTACAGAGCCACTAAAGCACCACATTCTTGGCAGACCACCAGGTCCCGTAGGTTTGCAAGCCTTTGGAGGAGAGAAACAAAAAGTCAGTGCTGAGTTGACAACATTTGTCAGAGATGCCTGCCAGGGAATTCAACAATTAAATGTTTAAAATAGGAAGTACCCAGAAAACCAACAGACAAATCCAAAATTACATAGCTGCCATGATGGAATTTATGGAGCTTTTCTGGCATTAATCAGCGTTGGCAGGATTATTTTCCTGTTCATGTTTCTACAATCTTGTTAATAAATGACAATGTAGGATTTTTGGGAATGCTTTTAAGGAGTTCCTTGTATGGATTAACAACTGATCTTGCAAATTCTTGGGTCCTCCCAAACTGCTTTTTTAACTGCAGCTGAGAAACCCTAGGAACCTGAGAAATGTTAGAAGGAGATAATAAATGAAATTTTCCATTGCTTTCACCTTTTAGGAATTGGGGGCAGAAAGCACAGGCCATCAGTTTGAGCTTTGCTGGTGGGCTAAGATAATTACATAAAGATAACCGCTAAAGTAAGCTGTTGCACCACCATGTTTGCGTTCCAAACACAATAGATTAGCAATATTTAATGATGTAAAGAAGATTGGTACACTTAGTATTTGTTTGTGTTTTAATTTTTAATTTTAATTTCATTGTTTTAAGCCAAAGCTTTCAATCACATTATGGCTTGGTACAATCAGGGAAGAGGGTCCTGGGGGATTCACAAGGGTTTGGGAGAATCTCTAGCTAAGATTCTGTACAGTTCGGAGAACCCCCAAATCTCACTCCTGGCTGGCCCCGCCCATCCTGCCCCACCCCTCCCAGGAGTCCCCCACGCGGCCTGTTTTGATGCAGGTAAGTGCAGGGCGCACATGGAGGCTTGGGGAGGGTGAGGCCCATTTCCGGCCTCCAGAGCCCAGAGAGGCCAGAGAGGCTCTGGAGCACAGAAGATAAATCTCAGGAGGTTTTTTATTTTTATTTTTAAAAAAACCCTAGAAAAATCTCATCAGAATTATACCGGAAATAACATTGGATTTACTTTTAAAATTAATTTCCTGGGTAGCCAAAGGTTCTTTTTTCTTCATTTCAGGAGGCACCAGGATGAAATCTCCGCTCCTCAATGAGGCAGGTGCTGCTATAATTACAAAGGATTTTTTTTAAGCTTAAAAAGATTTTTAAAATTCCCCCCAGCCACTTTATAAAATGTTAGAAAAGAAATGCCATCTCCATCTGTTCTTGCCGTATTTTGCTCCCTGGGAAGGGCAAACGCTAGCTAGGTGGATTTCATTTTGACTTAAGTGTTCATCCTGCCATGGATGTGCTAGCACCAAACAGCCCAGTTCTCTCCAGACATGATTTGGCGTAGAATTACTTTTAAACTCTTTTCTGGAGCCAGACATAGGCTCCAGAGAGTGAAGCAAGAAGTGGAAGAACCAGTGCTGTACGAAAGATTGTGTGCTTAAAATGTTGGCTGTCTATGTGCGTTGATGACATTTTTAATCATCTCAAGGGATCAGTTCTACTTCTTCTGTTTTCTTTTGTCTAATTCTTCCTATTTCATTGCTATGCCTGAGTAACAAGTCAGGCATGCATGGTGAGAGACAGAAATGGCCCAGAAGCCAGGATGATGGTGATATGATGATGATGATGATATAATCCTTATACTTAACATTTAACATATTTTAAAAGGATCCTAAATATTGAATCAACGGTGTTATGACAGCTTTGGCAGCTAGGCCAAACTGTAATTCCCACAAATGATTAGACACAGATGGATTCAGTGACGCTGTCAGAGGAAAAGGTACTTGGCTCTAGGCCTCCACCTAGGTTTATAATTTAGGCAAAATTTAACTTGAGGGCTTTCTATCTCTTAGTCTTTGTATACTTATTTTTTAAAAAATAATTTTAAAGAAATTCCTTCCATTTAGGGAATGCCTTTTCTTCCTTTTCTCCCTCCCTCATGTCCTTTTTTCTTCAAAAGAGCTTTTTAAATAACACGTGTGTATGTTTGCCACCCAATTTGCTACAATTCAAGAAAAGGTGATTTACTTGATTCTAATTTTCAGAGTTTCTCTTAGAAAAATTTCAAAGTTTCTCAAAACTTTCTTCAGGGTTTTCACACCTCATGTATCAGAAAAAAGTCTGGTAACACCTTTTCAGAATAACACAATTATGTTTTTTAATCAAATAGATTAGTCTGAAAAGATGCCATCAGATTTCTTCTAATTTTTGGCTACTGTAGACTAACACACTCTCCTCCTACAATGTCTGCCTTCATTAAGTGAAAGAGTAATGAAGTAAGGATTACATTTTGTCCTCTAAACTTTCATGGATTTCAGGCTTGTTTACAACCAGATGGGTAGAAATAGCCAGCTGACTTGAATCTGACAGCAATGACAATGATTAAGGATACAGCCAAGTCATTCAGACCACATGATTACTATATATCTTAAAAATATCAGTTTAGGTATTGTAAAATGGAAAGTTGAGGGAGGCATCCCCATATTTTTATATCCTACTTTTGGAGGTAAGTAAGCTACATGCCAAATTCATGTGCTTACAATCACGGTCACAGCTACGTTTTATTACAGAAACACGCAGACAGCAGAACTACATTAAAAGAGGTCTTTATTTCACTTAGCTAAGACTTTCCATTCTCTCTCTTCAGCTTTCAAAATGTCTTAAGTTCATGGCACTTCAGTAGCATGCTAGAACAGATAATGTGGCATTGTTCCTTTCTGTTACAATTCACATTAAGACGGTCCTTTCTTTTTAGTGGTAGGGTAAGACCAGTATTTGTTGTTGTTAGTTGCGAAGTCGTGTGCTAAGTTATATTCCAATATATTTTCACATTCTTGTGTCACATTTCTATTTTTTCCCCACATAGATATCTTAGATAGGTTGATTTTTTTTTAATTGAAAAAGCACAAATAGCACTTAGACTTATATACCATTTCACAGTATTTTACAGCCCTCTCTGAGCAGTTTACAGAGTCAGCATATTGCCCCCAACAATATGGGTCCTCATTTTACCGACCTCGGAAGGATGGAAGGCTGAGTCAACCTTAAGCTGGTGACGATCGAACTGCCGAACTGCTGGCAGCCAGCAGTCAGCAGAAGTAGCCTGCATTACTGTATTCTAACCACTGCATCACCACGGCTCTTGTTTATATTTATTAGAGGGAATGTCTTGTGTGAGATTCTTCCCAGAACATCTAGACCAGGGGTAGTCAACCTTTTTATACCTACCGCCCACTTTTGTATCTCTGTTAGTAGTAAAATTTTCTAACCGCCCACCGGTTCCACAGTAATGCGCTGTGTATCGTTGTCTGCGCATACCTCTCGTGCATCGTGGATTGGGTTTGCGGGGGGACACCAGCTACCAGCTCTGCTTGTCTGTTACAGGTGGGTGGTGTGAGGGGAGATACACGAGCTATTCTGGGACGAGGCTCTTGTTTGCGGTTGCACTATAGCGCCATTTAGTTTCACTTATATAACATGTACTAAACTTATGCACGGGCGATACAAATAGTATATTTTCAGAAATTTAAATTGTCACAGGGAATTTTATGAAAACCTAATGAAAATGTTTTTAAATAATGCTATGAATTTTTTTTAAAAAGTCAATTAAATTTAAAAAAAGGAAAGTGCTTCAGGGCTCCCACCCTCTGGAACGAGCTTCCCCCAGGACTTCGTCAACTTCCTGACCTTCGGACCTTCCGCCGCGAGCTTAAGACACATCTATTCATTTGCGCAGGACTGGACTAGGGTTTTAAATTTTTAAATGACTAAATTTTAACTTTGGTTTTAAATTGGGTTTTATTATTTATATCTTATTTTAAATATTTGGCCTTTATAATAAGTTTTTTAGATGAATGTTTTATTTTGTATATTTGTGTGTTTTTATATGGCTGTACACCGCCCTGAGTCCTTAGGGAGATAGGGCGGTATAGAAATACGAATAAATAAATAAATAATAAATAAATAAATAGTATCAGACAAAACCTCTACCGCCCACCATGAAAGCTGAAACGTCCACTAATGGGCAGTAGGGACCAAGTTGATTACCACTGATCTAGACAATACTTAAATTTTATATTTCTTTTTGTAGATGGGGCAGGAGCAAGTTGTGCTTTTTTTGAGAATGCACATTTGATATGTACAGTCAAATAATTCTGCGTTTATAAATCTTGTAACTGTAATTTTAATCACATTTTTATCTAATGCATGGATTTTCTCTGACATACTTGATTTTTTTCCCTTAACAGAAAAAAACCCCTATTTTTACTAACACGCAACATTTTGGCAGTAGTAGCCCAAGACGTAAAGGAAAGTCATCTGCCATTTCCTCCTGTTACTTCTCCCTATGACCTTTGGCAGACCCATCACTATTATGCCTGGGTCAGGCCAGCCAGCTGATTTCCTTATCATGTCACTGGAGAATATCATCAAAATAACTCATTGTGAGGTCGCTGTAGTCTGCACAAATTGAATTGCAACCTTCTAATGATTGTTGCTCTTACGTTGTTCTTCGCACAGTGACACATATTATGTGATCTGCTATGGTAGCAAGCCACTCAGGAGTTTTCCACTTTTTAGGAACAAAAGCATCTGTTCCAGATGTTTTCAGGAGCTTAACAATTTCAGTTTTGGCTGGAATCCAACACCTGACTTCTTCCATTGCCTGAAATTGGGAGACTATTAAATTGATTGCCTGTATGGAATAGAGAATAGAATAGAATTCTTTATTGGCCAAGTGTGATTGGACACACATGGCATTTGTCTTTGGTGCATATGCTCTCTGTGTACATAAAAAGAGAAGATACACTCGTCAAGAATCACTAGGCACAACACCCAGTGATAGTCATACGGTACAATAAGCAATCAAATCATACTAGGAAACCATCCATATCAATATAAATTGCAAGGATACAAGCAACAAAGTTATAGTCATGCAGTCACAAGTGGGAGGAGATGGACAACAGAAATGATGAGAAGACCAATAGCAATAGTAATAGTAATGCAATCTAATGTGGATAGTTTGACATCGTTGAAGGAATTGTTTAGCAGAGTGATGGTGTTCGGGGAAAAAACTGTTCTTGTATCTGGTTGTCTTGGTGTACAGTGCTCTATAGCGTCGTTTTGAGGGTAGGAGTTGAAACAATTTATGTCCAGGATGTGAGAGGTCTGTTATTATTTTCACAGCCCTCTTTTTGATTTGTGCAGTATACAGGTCCTCAATGGAAGGCAGGTTGGTAGTAATTGTTTTTTCTGCTGTTTCTGTTTTTTCTAATTATCCTGTGAAGTCTGTGTCTGTCTTCTTGGGTTGCAGAACCAAATCAGACAGTTATAGAGGTGCAGATGACAGACACTCTACTATGAGACAATGGCGTATAACAAAATGAGAAATAACTATGTGGGAGCTTCATTCCACCTAATTATAGAAATGATCTGTTCTAAATCCTGGTCTTTGACCATTGAATTGCATAGTTCAGAAAGTAAATTACCAGGGATACGGTTGCATTGGGGTTTCCATATTGGCTTGAGAAACACAGATTAAATAAGCTTGCATTACAATGCTAAGTGAACACATTCCTAATATCTAAACATATTACACAAAACCTGGACAAGCAGTCTTATCTATCGAGTATGGAAAAATACACATCCCAGGATCCTTTGTAGAGTTAGGAAATTATGGTTAAATCAGTGTAGGTTCTTGGGTTAGGTCAAAAACCTGACAAGAGCTGACATAGCATGATACTTTCAGCAAAGATGTCAGCCAGCATAAAAAGTTTGGTTTCTTCACATAGAAATTCCTTCAAACGTACTGGACATGTTTGTGGCAATAATAAGATTATGGGTAATTTTGAAAAAAATGTTCCTGTAGACTAAAGGAAACTCTGTAAGAATTTTATTAATTATGCTTAGTGGATCTATATTCCACTTTTCTGCCAATAAATGATTCTCAAATCCTTTGGTGTAAAAATGAAATTGGTATAATAATCATAAGGCATTATTAAAACTCCAGTGGTAAAACTTACCCTCTGTTAAGTAGGCAAGACCTTCTATAATAACTTAAATAAAGCAATTTTTTTGCCTGCTGATAAAAGGATCACAGTGGAAGCTACTATTTTACATTCCCTTATCAGGGAATTTGGGAACCAATGTTGAGCATTACTTAGAACTACAGGTGGGTTTCTGTAAAAGCTTCCACTCCTTTCTTCTCTACTCACACACACTGGCAGCCTGCTCTAATGAATCTTGTAATCCCAGCAAATTAGGAAATCAAAATTCCATTGGTGGAGGGACACAATCAGCTACAGTTCCCATTTTAAATGAGCATAATTTAAAGGAATTAAACAGTCCCATTGAAATTAGTGAGAAGTTTCATCATCTTTATTGAATTAAAATAAATTAGATAACCTGCACTAATTTGCAATATCAAAACATACAATACTGCACAATAATACAATAAAAACCTATATGAAGAATACAACAACTAATGCAGAAAACTATAAATACTGAGTCACTCATTTTGTCCTGGAGAAAATCTGTCTATGAGGTCATTAAGCTTTAACTCTGACTTGGTAACAGATAATCAATCACAAGTCATCTATCGATCTATCTATCTATCTATCTTTCTCTCTAGCTAGCTAGCTAGCCAGCTAGCTAGCTATCTAGCTAGCTATCATCTGTGTTTCCCCAAAAATAAGACCCTGTCTTATATTTTTTGAACCCTGAAATAAGCGCTTGGCCTTATTTTCAGGGAGGTCTTATTATTTTGGGATGCGTGGAGCAAGATGGGGCTTCTCTTGCTGTCTTATCTGATTTCCAGCTCTGTCTGCCTAACTCTAACCAAATGGAATGGCAGAGGAAATGTGATTAAATATTTTTGGGGAGGGCTTATTTTTGGGGAGGGCTTATTCTCAGAGGATGTCTTATTTTTGGAAAACATGGTATCTATTATAAAGCTCAGATATTTAATGTTGAAAGATGCAACCAGTTCACAGTCATTTTTCTATCTTATTCAGTTTATTAGTAATAATTATATAGTGTTTCTATTTTTACAGGGGCCAGGATTGAATTTTTATTTGACTATATTTTAATGCTGAACTTCTACTGAACCATTTAACCCAGTGCTACCATTTCAACCATCCCTGTAGCACACAAACATGACTAACTGCAGTTCTATGTGTGGTTTTGGCTCATTACCTTCCAGTACTTCCCTGCTGTCCCATGCTGTTTCAACTGGTTTTGTATAGGGCTCTCCTGAAGTACAGAGAAGCGAAGGCAACGATACGATCTCCAGAATTCAGAAAGTACACAGTGTGGCTAACAATTTTCTAAGCAAGGGTATCTGATCTTGTAAGAGAGAGCTGTGTGTTCTTTGTTTTGTCAACAATGGAAAGTGCATTCTTTTGAATGTTTGCTTTGGAAATATTTAGGCTTCCTTTGGCTAGATATTTTTTTAAGGGGAGGAGGGAGCAAGCAATATTTAATTTCTCTAAGCGTGGTCATAGTCTATCCAGCAACTGTGAATTGATTAGCCAAAAAAGCAGGGAGATAACAGTATAGTAGTAAGCAGGGGTGAAATCTACTTACCTTCCTTACCGGTCCAGAAGTGCATGCACCATGCGCGTGCACTTGCTTTGCTCGTGCACGCACACGTCACATGCACGCACAGACTTGCACATGCGCAAAACATTTTTTGCATGCGTAGAAGGTAAAAAAACGCATTGCTTCCTTATTAAAACCAGGAAGTAATGACACCCGGGCAGGTGGGCGGAGCTTTTCTCCGCCAACACTACCGGATCGCCGAACTACCGGCCACGACCACTACCGGATCGTGTGATCCGGGAGCATTTCACCCCTGGTAGTAAGATACCTTTCTATCTCCACAGTGCTCCGTTGGGGTCTGATACACTGCATTCTGCCTAGCATTCTGAGGTGTGACTGAAAGGAAGTTTCCTCTTATAATTGCTAAAATCCAACCAGTCTGTCCTCTTAGGCTTGTACCAAGTTCCTCTCCTCATCCCTTGAGCAAGAACTTTTAGAGGGGGACGCTCTGAGTAGCATGTTTTTTTGGCTTTCAGGCTTGGCAATGGTAATGTGCATGACTGAAAAGAAAATCTTAGATTAAAACGGCCCTTAATTTGATACATTTGACCGTACCCAGAGAACATGATCCTTTCCAGCTAAGAGCAAATGGTAGTTTAATACGTGTAGAAGGTCCCAGCTTTGGGAAGGGTGCAACAAAGCCAAAGCTGTCTGTTTATTTACAGCATGACTGAAGTATTAAAGCTTGCCCATCTGACTTATACCTACATTTGCTCTGATTTATATACAGCTGTTGAGTTTTTCCCTAAGGAAATCCATCTTGCTTCTCTTTCTATTATGCCTTAGTTTTGATTATCTTTCTGATGGTGATATGAACGGATAAACCACATACTGAGCAAGGCCTTCCTCATGCTAGAACAATATTCTTAACCTTTGCTCAACATGGGTACCGTATTTTTCGGAGTATAAGACGCACTGGAATATAAGACGCACCTTAGTTTTTGGGGAGGAAAATAAGAAAAAAGTTGATTGGCAGGTGGATTGGCCTCCCGGAATACCCCCAATCAGCTGTTCCCAGAGGTGAATTTTAGCAACAGGTTCCTTGGTTGTGAGCTCTGTGCCTTGCTTTTTTTTGCTTTCTTTTCTGCTTCTGAAAGCCTTCGAAACAGAGCTTCAGAAAAAAAGCCTCTGAAGCTGTGTTTGGGGGCTTCTTTTCTGAAGCTTCATTTCTGATGCTTTTTTCAGCCTCTGAAATCTCCGTTTGAGAAGCTTGGTGGGGGTACATTCGGAGTATATGATGTACCCAGATTTTCACCCTCTTTTTTTGGGGGGGGAAAAGGTGTGTCTTATACGCTGAAAAATACGGTAGTTATATAACCAGTCGCTTAACAAGTCATTTGGAGTTCTGATGGGTTCAAAATATTATTTATGACTCGTCTCCAACTGCCACGCCACCCCTGTGGTCATGTGATTCCATTTCAGGCACTTTTCCATTTCAGCTCACATTTATAACTGCTTGCAGTGTCCCCCAGTCATGTGATCGCGTGTTGCCATGGTTTTGTTTTGCTGCTTTCCAGCCCAAAATAACAAAAAATGCCCATTGGATAAGCTGGATTCAGACTTATGACTGTGTGATTTGCTTAAACACCACATGATTTGCTTAATGACCACATGATTCACTTAATTACAGTGATTCACTTAACAGCTGTCATAAAAATCAAGCCTGGTCAGTGATTCAACTTATAACTGCAACAACTTACAACCAAAATTCTTCACTCAATTGTGGTTGTAAATTGAAGACCACTTGTATGTATATTTATGACGTCTGCAACATTTATTCAGAACTTTTTCTAACATATTAATCTGTTCATTAATACCAGTGTAGAAAATGTAATATTAGTTGTGAATTTGCCTTGAACATTGTCACTTTAATAATCTGTATGTTTCCTGTTTGGTATTGTAAGCATTCATATACAGATAGGCCTTGACTTACAACAGTTCATTTAGTGACCATTTGAAGTTACAACGGCACTGAAAAAAGTGACTTATGACCATTTTTCACTCTTGTGACCATTGCAGCATCCCCATGGGTCATGTGATCAAAATGCAATTGTGCAACTGTTATAAATATGAGTCACTAATAAAGAAGAATAGTTGTAGCTCAGGGTTGACATGAGGGGTCCTTGGTGCTCTCTGAGCTTGCTTGTTTTCTTGCGAATCTTTCATTAGCTAGCACTGATGATGTAACCTACTCAGATAATGAAACGTTTGCAAGAAAACAAGCAAGCTCAAAGAGCACTAAAGACCCTTCACATCAGCCCTGAGCTACAAATATTCTCCTTTATTAGTGAATCATATTTATGATGGTTGCAGTGTCCTAGGGTCATGCGATCCCCTTTCATGACCTTTTGACAAGCAAAGTCAATGGGGAAACCAGATCCACTTAACAACCGTGTGACTAACTTAACAACTGCAGTGATTCACTTAACAACTGTGGCAAGAATGATCGCAAAATGGAACAAAACTCACTTAACAAATGTTTTGCTTAGCAACAGAAATTTTGGGGTTATTGTGGTCGTAAATCAAGGACTACCTGTAAAGTTCCCACAGGTGCAACTTTAAATGATCTTTCATAAAAAAATAATAAGAAAATCAATAAAATTGTCCCTTAGAAAAGACTGGATATCTACATAGACCTAGTCTTTTTGTTGCTCCTTCAATTACTCTTAAAGTAGTCTATAATTTGAATGCTATTAATATGGGATTATAGTTTGCAGCTGTGGAGAAGTCCTTGAGGAATCGAAACACTTGAGTTGGCATCTTAATTTCCTAATCTTCCAGCATTCCAGACTTCCTCTGTATGACCCTTTTCTCTTTTGTTTTTGAAGAGATAAGTTATAATTCTGTGGTTTGGTTCAAACAGTCCTCTATTTCGAGGTAGCTCCAGATCGTCATGCGAAGCACAAGAAAGAGTATGGAAGAGTAAGCCAAAGAAATTAAAAGCATGAAATGAGAAAAAAGGAACAGAAACTGAGGATTACCTGTACGCATGCATTTCTCTATACGTATAGTAGGCAGCCATTACATAACCTTGTCTTACTTTCTGCTCAACATTGAAGCATTTCGTTGAGACTTGTGGATGTTTTATTTCCATCATATTCTGCTTTTACTGCATTCAGCAGCTGATCTCCAACTGTATTGTCTCCAGCATTTTGATAATATACAGCCATTGCAGGGGTGAAATGCTCCCGGATCGGACCGGCTCATGCGATCCGGTAGCGATGGCGGCTGCTGGTTCGGAGGACCGGTAGCAAAAATCCCTGGCCCCACCCTCCCTGCCTCTGCTGAACCCTACCATCAGCAGAGGTTTTTTTTTTTTACTTTTAAAAGAAGGTTTTGCTTCAGCCGAAACATGTCTTTAAAAGTAAAAAAAAAGCCATTGAGGATCCCGCCCCTCAGCTGAGATCGGCAGAGACTTTAAACTTAAAAAAAAAAAAAATTAAAGTCTCCTCTGGCGATCTCACCTGAGTTCCTCATCAGCAGAACCTTACTTGTACTCTTATTTGTAGAAAACAAGAGTAGAGATTCTAAGGCACTTACCTGATTACTGATGAACGCATGGCCACAGCCCGAAAGCAGTTTCGGTTTCAGCCAGACTAGAATCAATTGCTTAGCTAATCTATTTCCTCGGTAATCAACTGGCTGGCTTTGCTGGCTGAGGAACTCTGGGATTTGAAGTCCAAAATAATAAAATAATAAAATAAAATAAAATAAAATAAAATTTGTGCAGCTTTCTGAGATTTGGTGTGTTTCTGTAGTGTTTCACTCTAACTACACAAACACACAAAATCTCAGAAAGCTGTATGTGGCATTTTGTGTGTGTGTGTGTGTCAGTTGTGTGTGTGTAAAGTGTGAAAGTTGGTTTTTGAGCTTTTTGTGGCTGTGTGAAGTGTGAAGTGCAGCTGCTTTTACATTGTGTGTGAGTCAGTTGTGTTGTGTTGTGTGTGTAAAGTGTGAAAGTTGGTTTTTGAGCTTTTTGTGGCTGTGTGAAGTGTGAAGTGCAGCTGCTTTTACATTGTGTGTGAGTCAGTTGTGTTGTGTTGTGTGTGTGTAAAGTGTGAAAGTTGGTTTTTGGTACCTCTTATTGTTTTTTATACTTTGTTTATTATTTTTATTATTTATTGTTATTGGCCATGCCCACCCAGTCATCTGACCACCAAGCCACGCCCACCAATTAAGCCACGCCCACAGAACCGGTAGGGAAAATTTTTAGATTTCACCCCTGAGCCATTCCTTTTGCCACATGCTTTCTCTAAATCAACTGACATACAGTAATGTTTCTTTCTCAATTACACAACTCTCAGTAACCTTCCAAAAATAGGAATCTGATGTACACAGCTATATACCCTCCATAAAAGTTGCACTGCAGTTCCCAAATTTTGCTCATTGCTGTCTCTTGTTCCCTTATAATTAGGATTCTACCAAAGATCATCCCAGGAATTCTTAACAAACGGTTTCTTCCTAGGTTTCACCTTCCCCATTAATGGTAAATGGCAGCCTAATCCTAAACTGCCTGCAATATTGCAGGTTCAAGTCCCACCAGGCCCAAGGTTGACTCAGCCTTCCATCCTTTATAAGGTAGGTAAAATGAGGACCCAGATTGTTGGGGGCCATAAATTTGACTTTGTATATAATATACAAATGGATGAAGACTATTGCTTAACACAGTGTAAGCCGCTCTGAGTCTTCGGAGAAGGGTGGGATATAAATGCAAATAAAAAAAATATGTTTATTTTGAGCTAAATTTCCTTTAAAATACATAGGATTTATTTGTACTGAGATTAGAATTTTAATGTCATCTGCTACCGCAGATGTAACTCTGAAATTTGACCCATTCTTTTTACTTGAGGTTACTTTGTTGTAAGCTCAATGCCACTCTTACCTGTAATAATCTTTAATTTCCACAGTAGGACTTGTTTTTCAAGTAAGCATATTTGTAACTGAGCTCTGTGTATCAGTCAGGGCAAAAACTAAAGATTCTTTTCTATTTAGGATGGATGTATGGAAGGAAGGATGGATGGATGGATTTATTTTCTGAAGTTACCAAAAAGCAGAAATGTCAACTATTTCTTTGTTCTTCAGAAGATCTGCTTTTAAGGATATGAAATTAAAGGACTTGTTTTAATTTGTAAAAACTTTTTTTTAAAATAGTGCACAGATGTGCAGGCAAATTTGCTATTAAAACTGTGGACTGATATCCATTGTGAAGTTATTTTCCAAGTTTGGATTCGAAATGGTTATTTTACATTCATACAAGGAGAAAAACTACTGTTTTATCACAAACAACTAAAAAAAAATGCCAATAACATTTTAAATTCTAACATCTTCCAGGGGAAAGAAAAGAATGGGCAGTCATTAAAAATTGGCAAAGAAACAAAAAATTATTTAAACAGCAACCCCACCCAGAGTACAGTGCAAGCATAATCAAAATTAACAATTAAAAAGTGATCAACAATTATTTATTTATTTATTTATTTATTTATTTATTTATTTATTTATTTATTTATTTATTTATTTATTTATTTATTTATTTATTTATTTATTTATTTATTTATTTATTTATTTATTTATTTATTTATTAGATTTTTATACTGCCCTTCTCCCGAAGGACTCAGGGCGGTTTACAGCCAATTAAAACAACATAAACATAGACAAAAATTAAAAACGTATTAAAAAACTGATTATAAGATGGCCTAATAGAATTAAAACTAAGATAAAACCATCATAAAACCCCCACTTAAAAATTTCCTCAGGCTAGCCCCGCACGGTGAAATAAAAAGGTCTTGAGCTCGCGTTTAAAAGACTGGATATGAATGTTAAAATAAAACTTTTTTATTAAAAAAAAAAAAAAAAGACCGGAGGTCAGGGAGTTGACGCAACCCCGGAGGCAACTCATTCCAAAGGGCAGGAGCCCCCACAGAGAAGACCCTCCCCCTGGGGGCCGCCAGTCGACATTGTTTGACTGATGGCATCCTGAGGAGGCCCTCCCTATGGGAGCGCACAGGCCGATGGGAGGCTGTAGGTGGCAGTAGGCGGTCCCGTAAGTAACCCGGTCCTGTGCCATGGAGCGCTTTAAATTAATATTAAGTATTAATATTAATTAATTAATTAATTAATTAATTAATATTTAAAATTAAGTAACCCAGTCCTGTGCCATGGAGCGCTTTATCTCCAATTAAAATTGGAGATAAAGCAATAATGTCGGTTATAACATGTTACATTTACAGTTATAGTATTAATATCATTTATGCAGAATAGAAGTACCAACTAGCATTAATATTGATCATCATGGCTGTATTGGCTGAGACAGTTGAGAGCCAGTTTGGTCTAGTGGTTAAAGTGCCAGGCGACAGAGGAGTTCTAGTCCTACCTTCAGCATGAAAGCTGGCTGGGTGACTTTAGGCCAGTCACACTCTCTCTCAGCCCAATTCACCTCACAGGATTGTTGTGGGAAAAAAATAGAAGGAGGAAGGAGCATTAGATATGTTTACCGCCTTACGTTATTTATAAAAATAATAAGCACAGAATTAAAAGTATTTCACATATGACTTAATGAATTCAGTCTAATTGGCTGGCTTCACTCGGTAATTATTGGTCACTATTTACATGGGATGCGTTCATATACAATACTAGATGAAAATATGATTGGCTAGTTTGTCGCTCAGCCAAAATGCAATGAATAAAAGAGATTAATATGTGCTTTCCTCTCTGCAAGCCATGTTGAAATTTATCTGCTAAAGCAAAGCAGTCTTCATCTCCTTAAATAGATTATCTTTCCATCAGAAATCTGCTGCTAAGGATGCCACCTCTGGGTGTGGGGGGTGGGATGGTCCACCCTTGCACTATTCCACAAATGTAAATGACAAATTTGTTCTTGGAGCCCAGACAAAGAGAGTCTGTAATAAAATTTTGGAGCCACTCAATCGGTGGCCTCTGCCTTATTTGATAGACCCTAAAATTAGGCATCCTCTAGGCCAGGGATCTTCAACTTTGGCAACTTTAAGACTTGTGGACTTCAACTCCCAGAATTCCACAAGTTTTAAAGTTGCCAAGGTTGGAGACCCCTGCTCTAGGCCGCTTTTCTTTTTGGCCTGCCCTACACATAAAAATTAAAACAATGCTGCCTAAACAGTAAATCTGATCTAAATTGATCAAAACTGATGAGTGTGGAATTGAGAGGGTAGGTGCATAACTCTCCTAATTTCTCATTTTTTTCCTCACACCTACAAAGTCATTTACTAACCTGCCTTTATTATTTTTATAAACAACTCAAGGCAGTGAACATATTTAATATTTCTTCTTCCTCCTGTTTTCTCCACAACAACAACAACAACAACCCTGTGTGGCCGGTAGGGCTGGGAGAGAGCGATTGGCCCAAAGCCATCCAGCTGGCTTTCATGGCTAAGGTGGGACTAGAACTCAGAGGCTCCCGATCTCTAGCCAGGCACCTTAAACACTAGATCAAATTGGCTCCCCAGTTTGGGATATGGACAATTAGTAGTCTCACTTTTGCTCTGGGACATCCATGTCCTCCCCACCACTCCACATGTTATCAAGACAGTCTATGTAGGACATTTGGATTTGTGTAAGACAGTAGGTATCCCTGAGGACATTTCAGAGTGGCTGGTCACACAATCTGAGAAAAGTCTTCAGTGACCTTAGCATAGCCAACAGCAATGGGTGGCTGCAGCTGTTTGCACACCCTATTTACAATGGAAATAGGATTTGACCAGTAAGCCATGAGCAATGAGAGATGACTGGTTCTGCTACTTTCAGTTTTTTAGTCCTATTTAGTGCGAGGATCAGATATTAAATGAACGCTTATTGCTCAACGTAGCTGACGGGTTAGTCACAACACTTGCAGTGCAAAGCAGGTTTTTATGAGTCTCATCTTCCTCCCAAGTATCATTGCACTTCCCTTAAAATATAAAAATACCTGTCTGCCTATCTGCTGGGGCATCTTTGCAAGGCTGCTAGAAAAACTCGTTTTTCTGCCTCACCAAAGAGGGTGAGAACTTTTGATTTCTCTAGAGTTGCTAGGATACCCTTGTTATGATAAATTGATTACCTCGGTGTCGCTGGTGTGGTGGCAGGAGAAGCAGACATCCTGTCCTTCTCCTTGTTCTTGAAGCTGCCAAACCCACCAGGGTTTAGAAGAGGACACAGCAAAACTAGCAGGCATCTGGGAAACACAGAATATAAAGCGGTGGGGTATAAGTACAGTAGAGAGACCCAGAAACTATTTGAGTTATTGGTGCTCAGGCTAGTTGGTATTTTTTATTTATTTATTTTTTATTTATTAGATTTTTGTCCTGCCTTCATTACTTTATAAGTTACCCAAGGCGGTGAACATACATATTACTCCTTCCTCCTCCTATTTTTCCCCACAATAACAACCAGAGGTGGTATTCAGCAGGTTCTGACCAGTTGTGGAGAACCGGTAGCGGAAACTTTGAGTAGTTCGGAGAACTGGTAAATATCTCCTCTGACTGGCCCCGCCCCCTTCTATTCTCTGCCTCCCATGTCCCAGCTGATTGGGAGGAAATGGAGATTTTGCAGTAACCTTTCCCTGGAGTGGGGTGGGAATGGAGACTTTACAGTATCCTTCCCCTGCCACACTCACCAAGCGACGTCCATAGAACCAGTAGTAAAAAAATTTGAATCCCACCACTGATTTAACAACCCTGTGAGGTGGGTTGGGTGGAGAGAGAGAATGACTGGCGTAAAGTCACCAGCCAGCTGGTTGTCGTGTCCCACTCCTCCGCTGACGGCCGGGTCAGGGAAATCCGAATCAGGCTTGCCTCTGCAGCTCTGCCCAAAGTCCTAGCAAAGTCCTCAGAGCAGGCAGGAGACCAGAAAGTGACTTCAGCAAGATAAGTTCGACTTTGCCTGACTCAGAGACTGCCAGAAAGCAGATCCTTTATATAGGCCATGGGGTGTGGCTCCATGACTCAGCACTCATTAAGGCCTGCCCCTCCCTTCCTTCTGTTGCCTCCGCCTATCTAGTCTTCTGATGCGAGGGTCACTCCAATCAGCAGCTGTTGGAAATAAACTTTCCTCAGGCTCACATGCTGTGGAGGAGGGGGAGGGGTCTAGCTGCTCCGTTTGCCTGGGCATGGAGCCAGGGCTGGGGCCGGGGGATGCTCCCTCTTCTGCAGCCTGCTTGGGCATGGAGCCAGGGCTGGGACCGGGAGGTGCCCCCTCCTCTTCAGCTTGTCTGGGCATGGAGCCAGGACTGGGGCCGGGAGGCATACATTCCTCCGTGTTCGGGAGCAGATAAGAAGGCCCCGGCTGCTGTGAGAGCGGGCAAGACACAACACTGGTATAGGATAGGGTGAAGGTATAGGATAGGGTGAAGGTATAGGATAGGGTGAAGGGACAGGCACCATATGCTAATTATTCTGATTTCTAGTCACATCAGAAGTTTAGTGTGACTGAAATGATGATTTTGGACCCTCCCATCTTATTTTCTGATTTTTCTTAAATGAGCTGATTTTTTTCTTGATGAGTTATTGCATCAGCTCACCGGTGCAAGAATGTCTGTCTCACATCCAGCAATTTTGTGCATTGTCTTATTACAGTTTGTATGTTCTATTTTTTTTTTTTTAAAGATCTTGTTGTGGGAGGTTTGGCTTCCACCCAACCACAGGTGTGTTATAGATACAGCACTTCTCTCAACGTAGTATTGTGTCTAGCCAAAGTGGCCTACGGTCAATGACAGCATCTATCCAGAGCTTTATGCTGATAAAAAAAAGTGCTTTGGGGCTGTGGAGGTGCAAGTAAAGCACAGGTTTGTTAAAGCATCCAGGGTTTTCCCCAGGATTGCACAGCTGCCTTGTTAGTCCAGAACAAGAAGCATTTCCAGACAGGTGTGACACACATTTCCCTATGCACCCCTAAGCACTTCCCCCCACCTTTTCAAATTTGCATTTATATTCAATTTGCATATCCCTACAAATACGTTATGTTTATGTTCAATATTTCTCAAGAACAATTTTAATTAGGGCAAAAACCCACACATATACACATACCAAAACATCTTCATAGAGCCAGTTTGGTCTAGTGGTTATGGCACCAGGCTAGAAAGCAGGAGACCAGGAATTCTAGTCCCGCCTTAGCCATGAAATCCAGCTACGTGATCTTGGGCCAGTCACTTTCTCTCTCTCTCTCCCCCCCCTCTCTCTCTCAGCCCAATTCGCCTCACAAGGCTGTTGTTATGAGGAAAATAGGAGGAGGAAGATAGGCTGAATATATTCACTACCGATTTGTAAAAATAGTAAGGGTGGGATTCAAATAAATAAATAAAATTGAGAGCCACTGAGGATTCTGAGCACAGCCAAAATATGAAAAGCAGGAAACAACTCGACGGAAAATCGCAGACAATGAAACATTCTCTACCGAAAATATTAGATCTGTGCTTACTAACTGGGGATTAGGGCCAGTGGTGATTTTGCTTTTAGACTTAGATTCTTGATTCTTGCCTTTGTATTGATTTAAATGCATGCTATATAGCAGGGGTCTCCAACCTTGGCAACTTTAAGCCTGGCGGACTTCAACTCCCAGAACTCCCCAGCCAGCAAAGACCCCTGATATATAGCATGCATTTAAATGTACAGTTTAAATGCTGCTTCATACAACTTGAGCTGCCATAATGGGCTTTTAGAAACAAGCATAGCCCTTTCCTAAAGTCTGAGAAACGTTTGGCCAGACTTGTATAAATATCCTAAGACCCACTGAAACTGGACATGCATAACTAATAGCAGGACTACATTTTAAGCAACCTAGCTGCATACACACCCAGCATTGTAGTTATTTTGCCACACTGATTCCTTTTTGGGAGTGTGTGTGTGTGGGGGACCCTTGTAAATTGAGCTGTGTCCTGTAGGCAAAGAAGGAATACAGAGATGTTTGTTAGGTGCCTTTGTGACACCCTGCCAGAATTCAGGCAATTAGTTGGCTACAAAGAGGTTCTGGCACGGAATGTGGAAATAGATTGTTGCGCTACCAGGATTTTGCTCACAAAGACCAGCCTCACGAATAGGCCTCTGCTCCAATGAAGACCTCAAGGCTTCCTTCAGCAAAATGGCCGGGCATTCAATCTTTGCTGGAAAGATATGGGAACAATGTCATTTTCCTGTTTCATTGCACTTCGGAACATCTAGAGAGCTTCAATTTGTAATTAAAACACACTGGATTTTTTTTTTTTTATCACCATGATGTGTCCGAAAACTGATGTTTTTCTTCCACGTTTAGCCTACTTGGCTGACATTTAATCCCTGCGAGGCTGGAAGCTCATGTTTTTTTTCACTGGAACCCATAAATGTCAGTTGAATACATTTGCTATATTCAGTAGACTGAAGCCGCTTTCATCTGGAGAGTGTTGAAGTTCATAATCTGCCATGGTTGGGGGCAAGGAATGAGGAAGGAAAAATGATTTTTGGTACTTTTCTCCGGCCTTCCAGGCTAGGATTAATACGTTGTACATTAAAGGGCTGTTTTGTCTCTTGGTTTTTAGGAAGCACTTTAGATGTTCATTTTTTTTGTATAAAATTCTGCTCTATCTCAAGGAGGTTGCGTAATTAATTATTTTGGAATCTTAGATGGCTCAACTCTTGTGGTGAACTCTTGTTCACCAAGGCTTACCCCTTAACGTTTTGGATTGCAATTTTAAACGTTCATACCTGTGGTCTATGCTGTGAATCACAAAGAATATAGGGCTTCAAGAGAAGACATGTGGATCAGTGATGGGTTTCAAGTTTTTTTTACTACAGGTTCGGTAGGCGTGGCATGACATGGCTTATGTGTGTGGCTTGGTAGGCATGGCAGGGGAAGGATACTGTAAAATCTCCATCCCCTCTCCACTCCAGGGGAAGGATACTGTAAAATCTCCATTCCCTCCCCACTCCAGGGGAAGGATACTGTAAAATCTCCATTCCCTCCCCACTCCAGGGGAAGGATACTGTAAAATCCTCATTCTCTCTCCACTCCAGGGAAAGGATACTGTAAAATCTCCATTCCCTCTCCACTCCAGGGGAAGGATACTATAAAATCCTCATTCCCTTTCCACTCCAGGGGAAGGATACTGTAAAATCTCCATTCCCACCCCACTCCAGGGGAAGGATACTGTAAAATCTCCATTTCCTCCCGATCAGCTGGGACTCGGGAGGCAGAGAATAGATGAGGGTGGGGCCAGTCAGAATTTTTACTACTGGTTCTCTGAACTGCTCAAAATTTCTGCTACAGGTTCTCCAGAACTGGTCAGAACCTGCTGAATGATGTGTAATTGTCTGTGTGTAGATGTTTTCACAATCTGTACATCCTCCTTGCACACTTAAGTCACCCACATGTACCTTAAAATGCGTTTTAGGAAATCAGGATCTGAAATTCAGAATTAGAATCTGGATATACTCAATGTTGTTACCAAAAGTCAAGCTGAGCTTGAAGGAGACTTGCCATGTGTATATAGAAGTTTTATTAAAAATAAGAACATCGCCTTGTAAATTTAATTAATTTAAATTTGCATCAATCTTCAGACTAGTCCTTCTGAAGATCAAAGGATATTCTTTTGTATTTATACACTCCCTGGACTTGTCACTACAGGTGAGTGTTACAAGAAAGATTCCTTTTGGTGTAAGAGCGAGAATACGTTTACCCAGGTAGTCCTTCCACCTTCAGTTTCTACATCTATGTTTGTAGAGTGTCGCTTTATTACTTGGGGTGCCTTCTCAGTCTATTTAAAAGATTTTCAGCTTTCAAAAGAAGAAAATACTAGTCATTTGGAAAAATATTTAGACAAGGTCCTGGAAAGCGGCAGTGGATTTTTTGGGATCTGAATTGCTAGAGCTGCTATTTTTCTGTATATATATATTTTGCTTATATGCTGGCAACTGAAGATGGGGTAGGAATAGTTGGAATACTTGCAGAGCAAGATCTGTCTCATGTTTTGTGCGATTTAGTCCAGGTATTGCCAGTTTCTTTTTCTTAGGATAGATTGTGAAAGTCATTCGGTAGTATGTTTAGGAGAAAATGTAATATAAAAGGTAAAGGTAAAGGTTCCCCTCGCACATATGTGCTAGTCGTTCCCAACTCTAGGAGGTGGTACTCATCTCCGTTTCAAAGCTGAAGAGCTAGCACTGTCCGAAGACGTCTCTATGGTCATGTGGCCGGCATGACTCAACGTCAGACACTATTACCTTCTCACCAAAGGTGGTCCTTATTTTTCTACTTGCATTTTTTACGTGCTTTCATACTGCTAGATTGGCAGAAGCTGGGACAAGCAACCGGAGCTCACCTCGTTATGCGGCACTTAGGGATTCGAACCGCTGAACTACCAACCTTTTGATCAATAAGCTCAGTGTCTTACCCACTAAGCCACCACCACTTAGAAAGGGTAAATAGCACAAAGAATTCTGAGATAATGCTCTGTTGAGTTAAAAATAATTCTCAGCTGTGCCTACAGAATAATAATTAATACTGTAGAATTCAGGAACTGTTCCCATTTATTTCCATTAGAGACTGTTATACAAGAGACTAAGGTAGACTTAAACCAGACCACTGCTGTTTTTCTTTCTAGCTATTTATCTCCCCCATGACCTATGAATGTAATTTTCTAAGGCCAAACTATAACAAATTCATGGATGACTCATGCTAACCACATTCTCAATTTCTCTTCTTCCCACAGAAATCTTGGATGGTCCCAACGCACCCTGTGCTTTCCCCTGCTTTTGTCAGAAAATATCGTAGGAGGAGAGAAGTGTTAGACTGTGGTGGAAAAAAAACCCCAGGCATCTGTGAATATTTTTCCCAACTAAAAAGGATATATTAAAAGGCATAAGCTTTTTGTGAGCTGCATCATCTGATGAAAAAAGCTGTAGCTCATAAAAACGTATGCCTTTCAATACATTTTGTTAGTTTATGTCAGCAAGCAACCAAATCCACTCGTGAAAGGTCCAAGTCAGCAACTTTATTGTATTGTTGCCTAAATTACAAGAATCTTCCCAAGCTGCTTGCCTTCCCTTGGGAACAACCAAAAAACGGTTATGCTTCTCCTAACTGCCCAAGGATTCAAGGCTAGTTCCCTGCTTGACCTCTCCTCTTCTCCTTGCCTGGCTGGTTGGAAAAGGGGCTACCAGACTCCTTCTGAGGGTCTGTTTTTCCTGATATTTTTTTTCAGAAATTCACACCCGTTAGGCTCTTATTGAGGGATACATTCTTCTTGTGTGTAAAAAGTTTTAGGAAGGCCAAGGGTGTTTTTTTAAAGCAGGGAAACATGTCACCCATCAAATCTTCAGAATTTATGAGAACACAGTTGCATATTAAGGGAACTGGATCTAGGAGCAGACATCGCATTCCATTTTAATCTGTTCACCGCCCCCCCTCCAAAAAATCTCTTCATTGAGTACATAATAACTTTGACCATCTGCCATGAAATCATGCTGTGTGATTAGAAAAGATTCGCTGCAGCGTTGTTGTTTATCTTTCTACAGTGCTTAATACTAATTTTCTTAGTTTTATTGTGTGCCCTCACCCACTTCTCTTTTTCCACATATGGTACTTTCCTCCTTTCAGCTAAATTCACAATATCTTTCTTTCTATAAGGGGACAGAATAGGATTTCTTTGCCTATCCCAAATTCCTTAGTATATCACTTTATGTTTCTTTCGGTAAAGAAGGGCAGCTTCCTTTTAAATCTTTCTTTTATGTGGGGTGTATAAAAGTACTCCTCAATTTCCAACCACAATTGGGAATCAGAATCTGATTGCTTGCCCAGCAAGAAGGTTGTTAAGTGATTTTATGCTTGATTTTATGACTTTTGGGGCGTGGTTTCTAAGTGAATTACTGCAATTATTAAGTGAATCGGCTTCCTCCATTGACTTTGCTTATCAGAAAGAGGCTGGGTAGGTTGCAAATGGCGATTACATGACCGCTGCAACCATTGTAATTACATGCCAGTTGCCAAGCACCCAAATTTTAATCACGATATCATGGGGATGCTGTGACAGTTGTAAGTATGAGGACTGGTCCCTTTTTTCAACGCAGTTGTAACTTTGAACTGTCGCTAAATTAACGGTTGCAAGTCGAGGACTTCCTGTACTCAGAAATAATTCATCAGGGATCAGAATGCAACTGAGATAAAAGATCTCAGTTGCATTCTGATCCCTGATGAATTATTTCTGAATTATTATTAAAAGGGATTTAAACACGACATGTCCTGGAGCAGGGGTGTCAAACTAGCGTTCTGCTGGCCGGATGCGTCACGCGTAGGCCACGCCCTCCCCAGCTCCAGGAATGGGAAAAATGTCGCAAAACGTCATATGAAGGCAATGTGATGCGGCAAGTTTGACACCTGTGTCCTACAGTAAATACGGACCACAGAAATGGCAACCACATATGCCTCAGAAAGGAGATTTGAATTTATTGAGGGAGAAGACAACCATCCCATGAAAAGCATTGGTGGAGAACTCAGCGGGTGGCAAAGAGCAATAAAAGGAGAGGTAACGTTCATTGGAGAGCTATTTATTGGGGGAAATGGCATTGAAAGGAAGCATTATTAAGGGGACAATACCATGAAAATATGAAAACATTCACAAAGCACTCAGTAGGGGAACTAAGAGTCAGTGGGAAATAGCATTGAAAGGAAACGCAGCTTTCATTGGGAAATAGCATTTAAAACAATAAGCAGTATTGAGGGGTGGAAGTGAACAGCCCTGGGGGGTAACAGTGGAACAGCCTGTACGGTCCACTTTTAATAGGAAGGGAGAATCCAATGCATGTTCTGTATTGCAGTAGAGAGGGAAGGAGAGAGCCAAGTGTGATTTTTTTTGGAGAAGCCAACGAAGGGAGACGTACAAATGTCTTAAATGTGGGGGGTTGGGAGTTCAGAAGAAGGGGTGCGGAAAATGGGGACCGAGGACCTTGTGTTATGTAACAGATCAGGGGTAATGGAAGAAGACGACCATAAGGAAAGACAGTCAATTAGAAAGGAAGAAGGAAGCGAAAAGACAGGTGTTCCTTTTATGGTGCAAAGATTTTGAGAATTAGTAATGAATGTGGCCTCCAGACATTTGCAAGAGGAGGAGGAGAAGGAAGGAGGTCTTTAGAGTACTTATCTCTTCCTCTGAGTCAACTTAGTACTCTCCTTGCCTTCCTGAACTACAGAATCTATGAGTTTGGATTAGTTCGGGGAGAAGATATTGGTACATTGCTCCTTTTATCTAATCTGGATCCAACTGATGAGACAAAATCAGCTACTACTTCTAGGCTGTGGAGTCTAATTAAGCTGCATCTGCCCTAGGAAGGATGTACTTCTGAAGTGTAAGGAAGCATAGGAAGGAAGCAATCAAGGCGGGAAGGTTTAAATGACTATCTTGAAGATGAAACTGCTTATCCAACTCATTGGGAAATCAGAGCAGGCCTCTGCCCATAGTGACCTGCCTCAGTTCCAGGCAATTAAGGAGTGCGAACCTCAGGCTGCTCAGAGAATTAATAACAGTAACAGAGTTGGAAGGGACCTTGGAAGTCATGTAGTCCAACCCCCTGCTCACACAGGAGACCTGTACTAGTGATTCAAACTGCCAACCTTTCTGATTGACAAGCTCAGTGTCTTAGTCACTGAGCCACCTAGTCAGGCTCTGAGGTTATTCCAGTTCCCTGGAATAAATCAAGTTTGCAAGGAGGAAATAAACGCAAGACCTTGCCTCCCCCCAGCTTCTACATTTATCTCACGTAACTTCAACTAAAGCACGAGGTTTCTTTCTTCCTGGTTGTCCAAAAAGTTGGATTTTTTTTAAACTGTGTTTCCCAATGTGAGTTATTCAGAAGGGCAGTGAATCATCTCCTCACTTAAGCCAAAGTACATAAAAGGCATCCCAGTTCTGATTGGCTGACAAATCTGCATTGGCCTGCTTATTCAAGATGATGATCACTGATTAAATCTGATCCAGGCACCTTTTCAACTTAATGCTAAAGTGCGTCTTTCCAATGTTTAAACTTTACTCATATGTCGACATTACCTTTTTTTTTCCTTTGTATTTTGTGTTAAATCTGGATTCATTCCGAATGTACTATGCATATCTACTATATCTACTTGTTGCTAATATATTTTTAAAGATTTCTGGAAGGTTTGATGTGCCCCCTTTTTCTTTTCTTTTTAGGTGCTGTGTAATGGTCCAGGAACGTGTGTCCCCATATGTCTATCTGCCTTTTTACTCAAAATACTGGGACTAAAGAAAATAATCATTGTGTATGTTGAGAGCATCTGCCGTGTTGAAAATCTATCTCTGTCAGGAAAAATTCTTTACTACTTTTCAGATTACTTCATTGTCCAGTGGCCTGCTCTAAAACAAAAATATCCCAAATCTCTCTATTTTGGAAGAATAGTGTGACATGCTACGAAGAAATACAACTAGTGCCAGTATGACCACTAAACATTTTTGGGACTCTGAATTTCTTTCAAGTTAGACCTCATGGTAAACAGACTGTATGTGTGTGCCATCCAAGGTCACATGGTTGGCACCCTGGAAATACTGTTGCTTTGTTGCTACTTCCTAAATCTGTGATGTATTTTTTTTATCCCCTCAAATCTTGACTGCTATATATATTTATTTTTGTACTCTACTATAATTGCTTTTTTAATTGTTTTTATTATTGCCATCCAGAGTCACTTATCTGAGATGGGCAGCTGTAGAAATTTAAAAAAATAAGGATGAATCGATTAATATGACACCAGTACTGATGTGTATGACATGGCATTAAAATATGAAAACAAAGCTTGGTATGTGATGTGAACTGAACTAGCATCTCAGAATTGAGAAATTACTGCTACTTTCCCATTTCTTACTCTTGACTAAACTTTTTCCCCACAAAATTTACAAACTTTTGACAACAATAGTTAAGATGGCAGTATACAGTCCCATTGAGCTTTATATGGAAAAAGTCAATTGAGAAGATGCTAGTTGGAGCAAATAAGAGATTCTTCCTGCCAATTATCCCTTTTTCCCTCCAGAATAGTACTATGTTTTAAGATTCAGATCATACAACCTCATTTCAGAGGCCAATGAGATAGATGTGTGTGAGAGAGACTCTTGTTCTGGTATAACAGTGTTCGTTTCTTGTACTCGAGCAATAAAATAGAGGTGGTCTTCAACTTAACCATAGTTTATATAGTTATCGTTCAAAGTTAAAATGGCACTGAAAAAAATGACTTATGACCATTGTTCACATTTATGAGCATTGCAGCATCCCCAAGGTCATGTAATTCACATTTGGATGCTTGACAACTGATTCACATTTATGGCAGTCACATGGTCTGTGACTTTCTGACAAGCAAAGTCAATGGGGAAACCAGATTCACTTAACAACCCTGTTAACTCATTTAAGAAAAGGAAGGGATTCACTTAACGAATGCGGCGAGAAAAGTCGTAAAATGGGGCAAAACTCACTTAGTGAGTTTAGTGAATTTCTCACTTAGCAACATAAATTTTGGGCTCCCCTGTCGTAAGTTGAGGACTACCGTATCTGCTGACTATTTTAAGCATGAAGGAAACAATCAAATCAACTTGGGCCCCACCAAAGTTTTTACTCTGCTGCTGCTTTCCCAAAACTCAAAACTATCTGCTATCCTTTCCTTTTTATCTTTTGGCCTAGCAGAGTGGGGTCCTGTGATTTAAATCAGGGGTCTCCAATCTTGGCAACTTTAAGCCTGGAGGACTTCAACTCCCAGAATTTTCTGGGAGTTAAAGTCCGCCAAGCTTAAAGTTGCCAAGGTTGGAGACCCCTGATTTAAAGTGTAGTTCTTAAAGCCTTGCCTTGAATTGGTAAGAAATAAAAGAAATACTGGATGCCACAAACAGAAGCTTCATTTGTTCTCAGGGAAGACAGATTTTCCAAGCTAAGCATTAAATCTTTTTCACCGTGTTAAATTTCAGGACAAGATACTTTCATCAGATAAGTGACAAGATTTTCTTTTTTTTTTTTTAGCAGCCCCATGTGTAAATACTTAAATGACGGTTAGCAATGCCAAAAGAGGAGTGGGGATGAGAGAGAAATGCAAGAAAAATACTACTTTGTCAGCAAAGATGAGTTTAGTGTATTTAGGTTTTGTTTGTTTAATACTTCCAGACATGTGGGTTAGTACTTGAAATCCTTTCCCTTAAACCAGAAATGGCATTAAATATCAAACACTATTGAGAAGAATAGATTTCAGAGGAGACTGGATTTTCTGAAATGTGTTGTTAGTTGTCTGAGATTGTTAGGCAAATTCTAGTCCAATATTATTCTGTGTATATAGCACACTAAAACCCCACTATTCTGTACATAAAGCACTGAAAACATATCAGTCATCGGTATACAGCATTACGTAAGCAGACCGATTTAGCAGAAACACAAACATTGGAGAAAATAACAGAAAGAAAAACAAATGTGTTACGTGATCCATCTATGGAGCCAAACAATAGTCTTAAGGTCTGTATCTACACAAGCTTGCTACTCTTACTTCCTTCTCCAATTCTTTTGATTTGAGCTAGACAGACAGTTTCAAAGTGTGTCTGCATTTTACCCATGTGATCAAATCAAGATGTGTACTGAAAAAATATGCGTTTCTAGTATGCCAACTTGATGCTTTCAGATGTTTGTGTGAAACTGGCAGGAGAATTTAGGACATTTTCTAAAGGCTTTCCTTAGTTTGATTGCAAAGTTAAGTTTAATATCCCATGAGACCAGCTTCCGATTTTTTTGAGCAGCTCCATTTTCATTTTAACAGAAAAAGTGGAAATTGACATAATTCTGATGGCACCATAGTAATCAAATTTGGCTTGGCAAAGTCTTCTGATGACACTGACTTTTCAAACACAAAGAATAACAGACATATATTTCTGAATCTTGTGGAGAGGAGGTAACTAAACAGTTGAATGGAATTCAGCTAGGGCCAGTAGTGTAACAATCTCTTTCCAAGTGTGTCTTATGGAATAGTACGACTGAAGCAATCAACTCAGTAATCTCCAGATATTGTGGATTTCCAGCCCCATCAGTTCTCCACTAGCCTGGTCAATGGCTGTTTGATCTGTAGTTCAGTCTGGTCTGCATTGTATTGCATATTTCTAACCATGTTATCCCATAACCCCTAAACAATGTATACTGTATGCATAGAATTTGAGTTTATATCTAATTCTGAGACTGCTGCAGTTGTCTTGGAATCCTGTAATTTTCTTAGCAAGGTTTTTCAGCTGTGGTTTGACATTACCTTCTTCCTAGGGTTGAGAAAGTGTGACTGGCCCAAGGTCACCCAGCTGGCTTTGTTTCCCAGGTGAGACTAGAACTCACGGTCTCTCCATTTCCAGCCTGATGCCTTAACTGCCACACCAAACTGGCCCTTTATTATGTGGTAACCAGAACTCAAATTAGACTCATGGGAATTTTTTCATCTTTTTAACCAATGAGTTCACAGAATTATATTATGTCATGTGTATCCCAGTGCAATGCATACATCTGTGCAAATATGTTTCCTCTGGCTTCAGTAGAATTTATTTTCAAATATGTGATTGTAGAACTTCATTTTTATTCCAGATTCTAAAAATTTGAAATTACCATTGAATTGTAGGGAATTCTATGAGATTTGATAATTTTAAATAAAATATTTGCCATTTTTCCATCTTTCCTTTTTTAAGCTAAAGTACATAGTTTTTGTTCATTCTCAGTTTATCTACACAACAATCTTGTGAGGTAGGTAAGGCAGATGGATGGTAATTAATTGTGATGATTGAGCCAGGATTTAAACCTTTCTTAGCCTCAGTCTAATCCATGAACACAAATAATTTTCAGGGCTGTAAATTTAGATAAATATCACTTAATTTTATCTCTCCAATAAATTTTCCTATCTGAGCTGTTTTCTTCATTGCCAGTTTTTGGTTTTGGTGGGCAGTTTGCTGAGATGTGAGGTAATGAAATATTAATTAATAGTTTAGCTGGATCAGAACCATTTTTGCAGTGTGCTTCACCAATGAATTCCTTGCGAAAACTAACGTATTTTATTGAAAGCAACTTTGTGGAATATCTGTGAAGGGCTAAATAACCATGGAAATGACCTGACCTCTAGTTTTGACTCATGTGTTCTAGCTTTTTGCCCAGTGGCTCAGATGAAGGTTAAAGTATCAGGACTTTTTGTAGAACTGTATATTGTTTAGTAAATAAGGAATATCATCCACTGATTGTTATGACTGAAGCTCTTTCAGTTCCTAGGAGCATTCATTTATGAGGCAAATTTACTGCTACTTAATGTATTCTGCAGTCTAAAAAATTCCTCTCCTATACAACAACCTTTTTCTGCTCAATGCCCACCAGATCATTTGGACCAATATGTTCACCATTCCAAATTAGCATGGCAATTGCATATAGTAGGCATTTTTAAGTTTTTCATGTGACCAAGGGGCCATGAGGCACTATGACAGCTGCAACTTTGCAGAATGATACTAAATTCCCTTTATTTAGAATTATAATTTGGAAACATTACTGAAAAAAAGTGGTTGTAACCACTGTAGTTCTGAGGAAATATTTCAAGCTTGGAACCCCTTCTTAGAATCTTCTGCCCATTGATTGTTGCCCTACTCTTGGGTGTTACAGAGAATAAATCCACAACCTCTTCCCTATGACAACCCTTCAAGTACTGGGAGATGGTTATAATTTCTCTTAGCTTTAAGATTAGGTTTAGGGTTAAGCTAAACTATACTTTTAACTGTTGTCCATAAAAGTTTGGCTCCAGATCCACCATTATCATTGTTGGTCTTCTCTGCACTATTTCCAGCTCCTTGGCTTCCTTGTCTTGTGGCAACCAAAACTGGATACAGTAATCCAGGCATAATCTGACCAGTGTAGCATAAAAGCAGAATTACCACTTTTTGTGGTCTTGATATTACACCTCTACTAATTCAGCCTAAATTTGTGTTGATCCTTTGGGCAGTTGTAATACACTGCTGGCTTACCTGTGATCTATCAGGACATCCAGATTTTTTTCACAAATACTATTGAGAATCACGTAACCAGATGTAACTTTATATCCGATTTTTCCTATCTCAATGCAGAGCCCTGCCTTTCTTGCCACTGAATGCAATATTCAAATCTTTCAAATTCGTTTTGAACCTTGGTCATATCTTCTGACGTTTTAGCTTTCTCCCCCAGCTTTGGGCCATCTGCAAATTCAATCCCAGCCAGGGGTGGGATTCAAAAATGGTGGGCGTGGCCATGGTGGGTGTGGCCTCCTCGGCCTCCTGCACCATGGCAGGGGGGCTTGCCCTCCCCAGGCTCCAGAGGCTTTCCTCAAGCCTCCAGAAGTGCTAAAACAGCCGCTTCTGGGCTCTGGAGGCCCTCCGGAGGCAGGAAACGGGCCCGTTTCCAGACTTGTGGAACTCCTGAGGCCCGTTTTTCACCCTCCCAGAGCCTCCGCGTGGGCCCTGCACTTACCTGATATCCAAAACGGGCCATGTGGACACTCAGGAGGGGCGGGGTGGGCGGGGCCAGCCAGTCATTGCAACTACTGATTCGGCGAACCAGATGTAAAATTAGCATCCAGTTTGTCTGAACCACTCCGAACTGGCTGAATCCCATCCGATCCCAGCCAAACATTCCTGAAAAACACATCCCTCTTTTCATTCCTAGCCTATAACTGAAGCCAGCTGACCTTATTTTTTTCTGTTCCATGCAGAAGGCATGATATCTATCATTTTTTTAAACACAAAGCTTTCTATACGTATGGCCCACGTCACTTTACAATGATGACAAGAACGATATCGCCTCAGCATCTATTTACTTCTTTTAGTGCTGTGTCTTTCCAGTTGCTTACTTAATTTACTTCCATTTACATGGCCATCCATTTCAAATTCATGATCCTGGACAGCTAAACAATATTTTAAAACAGCATAAAAACATAAACCCATGAACATAAAATCAATGAAAAATAACATCATAGATGTAATCCACATCCGAGGAGGTTAAAAACCACCAACACAAATCGGCACAACTATTGGATGGAATCTCTCTGGATCGCAAGGCCTAATGACTTCCATCCATGGTCACTTTGTTTTGTCCTGCTGGGCTGATTTGACACTAGAAGAGAGCAGAAGGCCCATATTGCTAGAGAAAGCATTGGACGGGGACCCTAAAGCAAACAAAACATTCTGACAGATGGCTAAAACCACCGCTCTAGCTGTCAAAACTTGCCTCCTCCCCCAATCCCAGTCCACATTAATGGGAATGATTGAATTTTTTTTTAATCCCAGCAGCTGGGAATTCCACCAATTCTCTGCACCATAACTTGCCCTGCAAGTTAACTTGCTGGCCTCGTTACCAAAGCAGAGTAGAGTTTCCTGCCTAGGCAGGGGGTTGGATTAGAAGACCTCCAAGGTCCCTTCCAACTCTATTATTCTATCCTATTCTATTCTAGAAACACAAGCAAATTTAGGCTGGCCTATTTTATGTTATCTCATGGACTGAAATAAATCTTACTAACTGTCCGAATGTGTTTTAAATAGGGTTTAAATAGGATTCTTTTTTTTTTTAACTATGTAAATGAATCAGAAACTAAGGACAATTTGCATTTCTGACAAGGCAGCAAATAGGAGAAACTGGACGGCTAGGCCTAACTGTTTCAATGCATGGGTTCAACTGTTGAACAAACACAGCTACACAAGTTCACATAGAAACCATGAGTTGCAAGGAACAATGACGAGGGTTCACAGAACATACTGTATTAAAGCCAAGTTCACATCAAGGCTTGTTTGAAATCAGCTACTGATTTACCCGATTGCAAAATATCACCTTGCTTGGAATGCTGGTCAGTGCTTCCTGGCTCTACACCCGGTTATCTGCATCCCTGTTTGGTTAAAACCGGTTATTTCAGAGGTTTCGCAAACTTGGGAGACTGTGGGCAATCCCTTTCAATTGGCAGGAATTCTGTCCTAATGCCACCCTCGGGGCTTCTGAACTAAAGCCAGTATCTTCTCCCCCCATCGCTAAGGCTTCAGCAGCCTGACCCTATATTCAACTGGCCTCCTGCTTTAGATGCCCAATCATGCCTGCAGCTACTGAGAAAGAAAATAGTTTGGTTGCAGAAAGTGCAGATATTGCATTTCCCCCCCCCCACTCTAGCTCAGAGTGAATTTTACATTTCATGGAATAACAGTGACTTTCAACCTGTCATATATGCTGCTCTGATTTTTCAATCAATGGCCAAACAGATACACAAACTTTGTCCTGAAAGTACAGATGGAAGAAGCGGCGCTGACAATTCATTTCAATTCTTCTTCTCTGGAATATATAGTTGTTTCAGGATTGGACTGCCTAAGCAAGGCAGCCGTTGATCTTTATGCTCCCCCACTGGGGGAAGCAGCAACCGACTGGAAATATTTTCTACCATTTTGTGGCACAGAAGTGAAGGTGATGGCAATATCAGTTGCACAGGATTGAGGAAGGATTGAGGAATGGTAGGGTGGATTAACCCAAAGCAAAACCAGGAGGTGTGAATTCTGCAAATCACAGGATCTCCAAGATGATGGTTCCACAAGAGCCATATGGGTGGAGAGGCGAGTTGTGGGGAAGCAGTTGGGACTACAGCTCTAAACTTTTTCAACCTCATTGTCCTCACTTCATTAGTAGATTAAAGTAGTAGAGCAGGGATCCCCAACCCCTGATCCATGGAGTGGCACTGGGCGGTGGCATGCCAGAAACCAGGCTATGCAAGCAAGCAAAGTTCCATCCATGGAATGCAGGCAGCACATAAAACCACGCCCTCCCCTATCCGTGGAAAAATCTCTCCATGGAACTGGTCCCTGGTGCCCAAAAGATTGGGGGTTGCTGGAGTAGAGGAAGGGACCAAGTCAGGAGATCCTTTCTTGCTCCTTCCTTTTTATATTTATATTATATTTATTTATTTATTTGTCACAACAGTATACATAAGCATAAGCATGAAATAACTATATGATATATAAGCATATATAGAATCATAAGTATGTAATAACTATATGAAATTGGATACAATCAAAGGGAACATTAGGACAGGAACAGTAGGCATGTTGGTGCTCTTATGCACGCCCCTTACAGACCTCTTAGGAATAGGGTGAGGTCAATAGTAGATAGTTTTTAGTTAAAGTTTTGGGGATTTTGGGAAGAGACAACAGAGTCTGGTAGTGCATTCCAGGCATTAACAACTCTGTTTCTGAAGTCATATTTTCTGCAGTCAACACTGGAGCGGTTCACATTAAGCTTAAATCTATTGTGTGCTCGTGTATTGTTGCGATTGAAGCTGAAGTAGTCTTCAACAGGAAGGACATTGTAATCAGATGATTCTATGAGTTAAACTCAGGTCATGTCGAAGGCGGCGGAGTTCTAAATTTTCTAAACCCAGGATTTCAAGTCTGGTGGCATAAGGTATTTTGTTGTAATTAGAGGAGTGGAGAACTCTTCTTGTAAAATATTTCTGGACACGCTCAATTGTATTAATGTCAGAAATGAGGTATGGGTTCCAGACAGGCGAGCTGTATTCAAGAATTGGTCTAGCAAATGTTTTATATGCTCTGGTTAGTAGTGTAGTGTTTCTGGAGAAGAAGCTACGCAAGATTAAGTGTACAACTCTTAAAGCCTTTTTTGCAATGTAGTTGCAGTGGGCTTTGGCACTTAGATCATTTGATATGAAAACTCCACGGTCTTTAACGGGGTAGGGGGTCATCTATAAGGTATCACTGCAAAGGAAAAGTTGGAAACCAGGCATGCATACATGCATTTCACAGTTACCACAAGAAATGTGGGTGGAGGAGTGAGATACATTACATAAAAATCCAGATCCTTGAACAACTTGGAGGCAGGGTGGTGTAGAAACACAGTGCAGTTTGAGACACTGGCTTACTAAATTATACAGGAAAATATATTTTTCACCTTCTATAATCATGCTCTGTCAAAGGGTGTACACTACGCAACTTGATTGTCCCTAGCAGGGCTGCCCAGGGCACGTTTTTTTAATTCATAAAGTCAAAACCAGACTTTGATCAGCGCTTCAGTTTCACAGGTAGGTACCTTACTCACAATTTTTTAAACAGGTTTTTTTGGAATTAAAGGAAATGACTGGGACTTGTTTCAGCATGTTTAACATTTGCTCTTGAAGATCTCTGATATTTCAGTGCATTAGCATTTTACCCAAAACTGAGAAAATGTTTCATTATCAGTAAGATAGTCAAGCTTTACGAATGGAACCAGCTGCTTCACATCAAGGAGCAGCCAGGGCCATCAATAATCTAAAGTAATAGCTGTGCAAACACACCAACAAATTGTAATTCAGAGAGAAATTACCTTAACCTAGCTTTGATTAGGATGACCCAGTTGCCGCTGAAACCACAAATCGCAAGAGGACTTCTGGCTTTAGACCCACAAAAGGTCATGATGTTAATTTCTGTTAAAACTGGAGAGAGGATCTGGGAGCTCTTCAAATATTGCTGAAATAGCACTGCTTGCATCTCACCATTGGCTGTACTGTCTGGCTGCTATCAGGAGCTCTAATCAGCGACAATTGATACTCTTAACTATTTAGGTTGTATAAAATATCATTTCTTTTAATCTTTTGGCACAGAAGAAGTGGAAAAATTAGCATTCATCCCATTATTTTCCAAGTCTGCCTCTGTTTTTGGTCAAAGAATACAAAGGTTATTTTAAATGAAAATGCATTCCTTTGTTGAAATCAATACCAAAGAATATAGCTATTGTGATATATGATAGGAATAGTCAATAAAGTAATTAGCATAGTATTAATTGAACTCAGAAAGCATGGGTTAACATCTGAAATTAGCTGAATGGCCTTGGAGGCTTAATTAGCAAACTCACAAGAATGGTTTTTTCTTAGCACGGTCAACCAACCATTTACCAAACAAGCCATTTTAATTCTCATTGTTGCTTTCCTCATAGGTTTCAGCAGGTTCTGACCAGTTCTGGAGAACGGGTAGTGGAAATTTTGAGTAGTTCAGAGAACTGGTAAATACCACCTCTGATTGGCTCCGCCCCCATCTATTCTCTGCCTCCCGAGTCCCAGCTGATGGGGAGGAAGTGGGGATTTTGCAGTAACCTTCCCCTGGAGTGGGGAGGGAATGGAGATTTTACAATATTCTTCCCCTGACACGCCCACCAAGCCATGGCATGCCCAAGCCACACCCACAGAACCGATAGTAAAAAAAATTGAAACCCACCACTGATCACAACTGATAGCAAGTATAAGACTCTAGTAGAGTCCAAGGCATAGAGGCAATCTAACAGATCAATAATATTTTTTTAAAAACCCACACCCTTTGGTTTGCTGTGAAAAAAATCCCCGTTTGGCTCCCTCTGCAACTCCCTGTTCTCATGTAGGTGTGACACAACTTGATTCTTCAACAAACCAAGAACTTCTGCTTTAAACTTGGCTTTTCATTGTCTTGTTCTCAGAAGTAAAACCAGGTGATTCTAGATCTTAGATTTAATATTCTCACTGCAGAACAGAGGGGATTTAAATAATCAGATATACTGCTTCAGCCATGGAAAGCCTTTTCTCTGTGATTTACAACTACTTTAAACACAGTGTTAGAACAACACAAAATAGAAATGCCAGGAAGAGCTTGAGTTTGCAGTAGGAACTCAAGAATAAAAGTTAATTTCTGCTGCTCCAGTGTGAAACATATGATTATTTTTTTTCATAGCTCACTCAGTAAGGGTAGCGTTTAAACAATGATCTGCTGAACAAACTGTACTATCCTGGTGTTCATACAGCACTAAAAGTATTAACTGCTCTTGGCACCAGCATGCCCATGTTGGCCACCTGATGATGCAGTTGCTAATATCTTTGTCATTTCCTGTAGTCAAGGTGGTCATTTGGAAGACAGGATTCACAATGGGCACCCTAGGCTCCGAGGTTCAACCCTTAAGGCACCAATTTTGCTTCGCAAGACAACAAACAATATCAGCAACTAGCTTCCGTTTCCAAATGGAACCACAGTCCAGTGAACTGGAATTTGTTCATTTTTATAGGGCAAAAGAGACTGTTCTACAGTAACCATACCATGGCTTATTCGGTGCCATTTCTTTCTCTACCTTAACAGATACTTCACGTGTTAAACTATCCCAGTTTAAATAGCTGCTTCAGAGACCCAGAAAGAAAGATGCTTCAAAGCAGGGGTGAAATCTGAAGAACCGACAGCGGAAATTTTGAGTAGTTCAGAGAACTGGCAAATACCACCTATGGCTGGTCCCAGAGTGGGGTGGGAATGGAGATTTTGCAATATCCCTCCCCAGGAATGGAGATTTTGCAGTATCCTTCCCCTGCCACACCCACCAAGCCATGCCCACAGAACCGGTAGTAAAAAAAATTGAATTTCACCACTGCTTCAAAGTAATTGATCGTGAAAAGTCGTCTCAAACCAATGATTTTGTCTTGAGGAAACTCTGTTCTGTAAGTAGCTAAATAATAGAGCTGTTTCGGACTAAACATGCCAACAAAGCCAGATTTGGGCCTTCAGGCTTTTGTTGAAAATTGATCCAGATAGCAGAGATTTATTAGAAACTAGATGCTTTCAAGTGAGGCTTTTATCCCGATACTACCCTGACTCAATGACAGAATGATATGAGGGACCATAACCCTCATATGTTGTGTCATTCTCTGCTGACAGCAGCCCCACCCTGACATTTTCTAACATTTTTGCTGTCATTTTTGTTCCCAGGAGGAAAAAGGTAGAAAAGTTTGATTAACTACAGACTGGTTAATGTTATGTTATGAGCTATGAAGCAGTAGCCACCATCTTACTGCAACAAGCCTTGTTTTCCTTCATGAGTTTCCATAGTGATTTATAAATGTAAATATATAAATATATATCATTGGTATAGCAATGACATTGCTATACCAATCTCAACTATGTGACTCGCAGTTTTAAATAAAAATTGTATACTGTATAACTCATATTGCCACAGTGATGACTAAGAAATGCTTAAGACACCATGGGATACTACTCATATAGGTAATATCCCATGGTGTCTTAAAGCAAATATTTTCATATTTGGTGGACTTGTAAGAATATTAAGGCTTTTTGGATAAGAATTTGGTGGATTTTACAAAATGTTTTGAAAAAGAAGATAAAGTTCCTGCCACAATTTTTCCTGTTGGGAATTATCATGGATTGTACAGTAATTGAGACTAAACTGATTTTAAATCTAATAACAGCGGCAAGATTACTGATAGGACAGTATTGGAAGAAAAAAGAAGTACCTACAATAGAAGAATGGATATTGAAAGTTGCCAATCTGGCTGAGATGGCAAAAATCTCAGCCTTTTTGAGAGACAATACGCAAGAAAGATATTTAAATGAATGGAAAAAATGGATCGACTATTTTCAAAACAGATATCAGACTAAGAGTTATCAGACTGCCTTTGAATGATTAGAATGTATTATTTCTGATTGTTTTGGGGGAGATTAGGAATTGATGAGAATTGTAGGAGTATAATTGAGTTAGGAGGGAAAATTTTTTAGCATAAGTTTGTTTTATTTTTGACTATACCTTGTGTTTGTTCTGGGAAGTCGGGGGAGGGGGTTTGTGAAGGGGGGAGGGGGATAGGGGGAGTGGGGAAAGGGGGGGGAAAGTTTTGTAAAACTTTTTCAATTAAAAAAAAAGTCATCACTGTGGCAATATGAGTTATACAATATATAATTTTTTATTCTAAAACTGCCAGAGTCACATAGTTGAGATTGGTATAGCAATGTCATTGATATAATAATGTAATAATGCAATGTAATATAATACAATATGTACAATAGCAAGCCTCAACTTACAAGCATTTATTTAGTGACTGTTCAAACTTACAAAAGCACTGAAACAAGTGACTTGTGACCAGTTTCCGTACTTATGACCATTGCAGCAAACCCAACACTACAGGATCAAAATTCAGATGCTTAGCAACTAGCATGTATTTATGCAGTTGCACTGTCCCGGGGTCATGTGATCACCATTTGTAATCTTTCCAGTTGGCTTCTGACAAGCAGTTAATGGGGGAAACCAGATTAACTTAATGACTACATGATTCACTTAACAACAGTAGTGATTCACTTAACAACTGTGGCAAAAAAGATTGTAACATGGGGCAGAGCTCACTTAACAATTGCCTCACTTAACACAAATGTTGAGTTCAATTGTGATAGTAAGTTGAGCATTACCTGTAAGCATATCGTATTATATCATATATCATATAAAACATATGGTATTATGGCAATGTATTTTAATGATTCATTGCCTTTACATG